>NC_143031.1:10595000-10625000 GCF_057628025.1 Oncorhynchus mykiss
TGTTGACAAACTGTAATGACGTAGACAACGTGTGTTGACAAACTGTAATGACGTAGACAACGTGTGCTGACAAACTGTAATGACGTAGACAATGTGTGCTGACAAACTGTAATGACGTAGACAACGTGTGTTGACAAACTGTACTGCTGCACAATGGTGTCTGTCTGTCTGTCTGTCTGTCTGTCTGTCTGTCTGTCTGTCTGTCTGACTGTTCCTCCTTCTGTGTGTTCTGTAGGTTCTTCCTGAAGTTCTTCCTGAAATGCAACCAGAACTGTCTGAAGAACGCAGGGAACCCACGGGACATGCGCCGCTTCCAGGTTAATCAAATAAATGTCTTATTCCCTTCTCTCTTTATTCTTCCTCTCTCATCTCCAACCCCGTCTCATTGTCCCCCTCTGATCTATCTATCTATATCTATATCAATCAATCAATATCAAATGTATGTATATAGCCATTTTTACATCAGCTGATGTCACTAAGTGCTGTACAGAAACTCAGCCTAAAACGAATTTGGCTAGAAATTCCAAAAGAAATTATCTTAACAGAGAAAAATGTCCTCCTGTGTGCTACCTATATCCCCCCACTAGAATCCCCATACTTTAATGAAGACAGCTTCTCCATCCTGGAGGGGGAAATCAATCATTTCCAAGCCCAGGGACATGTACTAGTCTGTGGTGACCTAAATGCCAGAACCGGACAAGAACCTGACACCCTCAGCACACAGGGGGACAAACACCTGCCTGCAGGTGACAGCACTCCCTCCCCCATATGCCCCCCTAGGCACATCTATGACAACATAACCAACAAAAACGGGTCACAACTCCTGCAGCTCTGTCGCACACTGGGTATGTACATAGTCAATGGTAGGCTTCGAGGGGACTCCTATGGTAGGTACACCTATAGCTCATCTCTTGGCAATAGTACTGTAGACTACTTTATCACTGACCTCAACCCAGAGTCTCTCAGAGCGTTCTCAGTCAGCCCACTGACACCCCTATCAGACCACAGCAAAATCACAGTCTACTTGAACAGAGTAACACTCAATCATGAGGCATCAAAGCCAAAAGAACTGAGTAACATTAAGAAATGCTATAGATGAAAGGAATACAGTTTGAAAACCTACCAAAAAAACAATTAGGCAACAACAAATTCAATCCCTTTTTGACAATTTCCTGGGTAAAACGTTCCGCTGTAATAGTGAAGGTGTAAACTTGGCATTAGATAATCTTAACAGTATATTTGACATCTCAGCTTCCCTATCAAATCTAAAAATCTCAAATAGAAAACTGAAGAAAATGAACAACAATGACAAATGGTTTGATGAAGAATGCAAAAATCTAAGAAAGAAATTGAGAAACCTGTCCAACCAAAAACATAGAGACCCGGAAAACCTGAGTCTACGCCTTCACAATGGTGAATCACTAAAACAATACAGAAATATACCACGGAAAAAGAAGGAACAGCATGTCAGAAATCAGCTCAATGAAATTGAAGAAAAACACTAAACAAACAACAACACAAAGAATGATCTATCCAAAATAGAGATGTATGGGTAAACCACTTCTCCAATCTTTTTGGCTCTATTTTTTATTTAACTAGGCAAGTCAGTTAAGAACAAATTCTTATTTTCAATTTCGGCCTAGGAACAGTGGGTTAACTGCCTGTTCAGGGGCAGAACGACAGATAATTGACAAACCAAAACAAAGGCAAAGTACTCTCATGCTTTGTTGATTTCAAAAAAGCCTTTGACTCAATTTGGCATGAGGGTCTGCTATACAAACTGATGGAAAGTGGTGTTGGGAGTAAAACACACAACATTATAAAATCCATGTACACAAACAACAAGTGTGCGTTTAAAATTGGCAAAAAACACACACATTTCTTCCCACAGGGCCGTGGGGTGAGACAGGGATGCAGCTTAAGCCCCACCCTCTTCAACATATATATCAACGAATTGGCGCGGGCACTAGAAAAGTGTGCAGCACCCGGCCTCACCCTACTAGAATCTGAAGTCAAATGTCTACTGTTTGCTGATGATCTGGTGCTTCTGTCACCAACCAAGGAGGGCCTACAGCAGCACCTAGATCTTCTGCACAGATTTTGTCAGACCTGGGCCCTGACAGTAAATCTCAGTAAGACCAAAATAATGGTGTTCCAAAAAAGGTCCAGTCGCCAGGACCACAAATACAAACTCCATCTAGACACTGTTGCCCTAGAGCACACAAAAAACTGTACATACCTTGGCCTAAACATCAGCGCCACAGGTAACTTCCACAAAGCTGTGAACGATCTGAGAGACAAGGCAAGAAGGGCATTCTATGCCATCAAAAGGAACATAAAATTCAACATACCAATTGGGATCTGGCTAAAAATACTTGAATCTGTCAGAGAGCCCATTGCCCTTTATGGTTGTGAGTTCTGGGGTCCGCTCACCAACCAAGATTTCACAAAATGGGAAAAACTCCAAAATTCTGCAAAAATATCCTCCGTGTACAACGCAAAACACCAAATAATGCACGCAGAGCAGTATTAGGCCGATACCCACTAATTATCAAAATCCAGAAAAGAGCCGTTAAATTCTACAACCACCGAAAAGGAAGTGATTCCCAAACCTTCCATAACAAAGCCATCACCTACAGAGAGATGAACCTGGAGAATAGTCCCCTAAGCAAGCTGGTCCTGGGGCTCAGTTCACAAACACACCCCACAGAGCCCCAGGACAACAGCACAATTAGACCCAAGCAAATCATGAGAAAACAAAAAGATAATTACATTGGAAAGAATTAACAAGAAAACAGAGCAAACTAGAATGCTATTTGGCCCTAAACAGAGAGTACACAGTGGCAGAATACCTGACCACTGTGACTGACCCAAACTTAAGGAAAGCTTTGACTATGTACAGACTTAGTGAGCATAGCCTTGCTATTGAGAAAGGCCGCCGTAGGCAGACATGGCTCTGAAGAGAAGACAGGCTATGTGCTCACTGCCCACAAAATGAGGTGGAAACTAAGCTGCACTTCCTAACTTCCTGTCCAATGTATGACCATATTAGAGACACATATTACCCTCAGATTACACAGATCCACAAAGAATTCGAAAACAAACCCAATTTTGATAAACTCCCATATCTACTGGGTGAAATTCCACAGTGTGCCATCACAGCAGCAAGATATGTGACCTGTTGCCACAAGAAAAGGGCAACCAGTGAAGAACACACACCATTGTAAATACAACCTATATTTATGCTTATTTATTTTATCTTGTGTCCTTTAACTATTTGTACATCGTTGCAACACTGTATATATATATATAATATGACATTTGTAATATCTTTACTGTTTTGAAACCTCTGTATGTGTAATGTTTACTGTTATTTTTTGTTGTTTTTCACTTTATATATTCACTTTGTATGTTGTCTACCTCACTTGCTTTGGCAATGTTAACACATGTTTCCCATGCCAATAAAGACCTTGAATTGAATTGAATTGAATTGAGAGAAAGAGAGAGTGGCTAGACTAGAGCTCTATCAGTCTGTAGCTAAATCTTATTTAATGTTTTCTTAATTACAATCAATGCCACCCCATTTTAACTCCCCTAGCCTTTGTTATGTGTGGATATTCAATGTGGACGGCTGCATTTGGCCTGGGTCGTACTAGGGCTGTTACTGTAGGTATTCACCATACTGGCTCAATAAGTGCTAATAAACTCCGCTTATGAACAATAGAGGGGAATGGATGTTTCTTCACTTCTTCACTAAATCTAGTGTTGGAATGTTGAAGACAGGGAAGACAGAATTCTGATCCACTGACTAGCTTGAATCGTGTTTCAATTTGGTGACATTGAGAGAGAGAGCGAGAGAGAAAGATAGAGAGAGAGAGAGAGAGCGAGAGAGAGAGAGAGAAAGATAGAGAGAGAGAGAGAGAGAGAGAGAGAGAGAGATAGAGAAATAGACAGAAAGAGAGAGAGAGAAATATATATATATATATATATATATATATATAGAGAGAGAGAAAGAGAGATAAAGAGAGAGAGAGAGAAAGAGAGAGAAAGAGACAGAAAGAGAGAGAAAGAGAGAGAGAGAGAGAGAGAGAAGAAACAGAAAGAGAGAGAAAGAGAGAGAAAGATACAGAAAGAGAGAGGGAAAGAGAGAGAGAGAGAGAGAGAGAGAAAGAAAGAGAAAGAGAGAGAGCGAGAGAGAGAGAGAGAGAGAGAAAGAGAGAGAAAGAGAGAGAGCGAGAGAGAGAGAGCGAGAGAGAGAGAGAGAGAGAGAGAGAGAGAGACCCTACACAGAGAGTAAACAGCGGCAGAATACCTGACCACTGTGACTAACCCAAAATTAAGGAAAGCTTTGACTATGTACAGACTCAGTGAGCATAGCCTTGCTATTGAGAAAGGCTGCCGTAGGCAGACATGGCTCTCAAGAGAAGACAGGCTATGTGCTCACTTCCCACAAAATGAGGTGGAAACTGAGCTGCACTTCCTAACCTCCTGCCCAATGTATGACCATATTAGAGAGACATATTTCCCTCAGATTACACAGATCCACAAAGAATTCGAAAACAAATCCAATTTTGAAAAACTCCCATATCTACTGGGTGAAATTCCACAGTGTGCCATCACAGCAGCAAGATTTGTGACCTGTTGCCACGAGAAAAGGGCAACCAGTGAAGAACACACACAATTGTAAATACAACCCATATCTATGCTTATTTATTTTATCTTGTGTCCTTTACCATTTGTACATTGTTAAAACACTGTATATATATATACATAATATGACATTTGTAATGTCTTTATTGTTTTGAAACTTCTGTATGTGTGATGTTTACTGTTAATTTTTATTGTTTATTTCACTTTATATATTCACTTTATATATTATCTACCTCACTTGCTTTGGCAATGTTAACACATGTTTCCCATGCCAATAAAGACCTTGAATTGAATTGAAATTAAATTGAGAGAGAGAGAGAGAGAGAGAGAGAGAGAGAGAGAGAGAGAGAGAGAGAGGGGTTGACATTGAAATAAACATAGAGAGGAGAGGTAGAGCTGTGAGCTGCTGTGGGGAATGGGGCAGGGAGTTAGGCAGGTTAGGAGTTGTCTGTCCAGGGAGACTAGTTAACAGGGAGTTAGGCAGACAGGGAGGTGTCTGTCCAGGGAGACTAGTTAACAGGGAGTTAGGCAGGTTAGGAGGTGTCTGTCCAGGGAGACTAGTGAACAGGGAGTTAGGCAGGTTAGGAGGTGTCTGTCCAGGGAGACTAGTGAACAGGGAGTTAGGCAGGTTATGAGGTGTCTGTCCAGGGAGACTAGTGAACAGGGAGTTAGGCAGGTTATGAGGTTTCTGTCCAGGGAGACTAGTGAACAGGGAGTTAGGCAGGTTAGGAGGTGTCTGTCCAGGGAGACTAGTGAACAGGGAGTTAGGCAGGTTAGGGGGTGTCTGTCCAGGGAGACTAGTGAACAGGGAGTTAGGGGGGTTAGGAGGTGTCTGTCCAGGGAGACTAGTGAACAGGGAGTTATGGGGGTTAGGAGGTGTCTGTCCAGGGAGACTATCACAGGTGTTTGCCAAGTCCTTTTCAAGAGAGGCAGGAAGGAGCCTTTTGAAGCTGCAGAGATTGGAGGCTTTTCTGAGCACCAGGGGAGTCCTCTTAGCACAGCTCAGCCTAGTCCAGCCCGGTTCCTATTGGACCACAGTAATGGACTCAGCACTCAGCAACACCAACCCATTAGCTACCTCCTATTGTTTCTGGGCTCTCGAATGAGGGACGCTTCCAATTAAATGAACCTGCATGTCATTCTATCAGCCAGCAGTCCCGAGTCTCAAGGAGAGAGGGAGAGAGGGAAAGAAGGATAGATGGAGAGAAGGAGAGAGGGAGAGAAGGAGAGAGGGTGAGAAGGAGGGTAAGAAGGAGAGATGGAGAGGAGGAGAAATGAAGAGAATGAGAGAAGGAGAGAGGGAGAGAAGGAGAGAAGGAGAGAGGGAGAGAAGGAGAGAGGGTGAGAAGGAGAGAGGGTGAGAAGAAGAGAGAGGGAGAGAAGGAGAGATGATGAGAAGAAGAGAGGGAGAGAAGGAGAGAGGGAGAGAAGGAGAGACGGAGATAAGGAGAGGGAGATAAGGAGAGAAGGAGAGGGAGAGAGGGAGAGAAGGAGAGACGGAGAGAAGAGTACACTAAAACACAGACGCTCTTATATGAAGAAGCACAATTTGTTGGTTATTTTATATTTTAAATGTTTTATATATTTTTTTATTTGATCATTTATTTTGTATTTTCGTAATTGTTTATTTTTTGATAGTTGGTTATTGAAAGTGCATAGAAGCTGGCTGGACTAGGAGTTTCAGATTTCCATTGACATTACATTAATTCAGCTCTCTGTATCACTATGATGGTGCATATGTTATGGTTGTAGATGGAATGATCCGATCTGGAGACACCCCAGATTTGTCAAAACATCCTAACCTTTGACCTCTGTGTGTATCTATGTCCAGGTGGTGGTGTCTACTACGGTCAGTGTGGACGGACATGTCCTGGCGGTCTCTGACAACATGTTTGTCCACAACAACTCCAAACACGGCCGCAGGGCTCGTAGGCTGGATCCTTCGGAAGGTCCGTCTTACCTGGAGCATGGTAGGCACCCTCTCACTTTTCTACTGACCGTCTGTCTGTCTGTCAGTCTGTCTGCCCTCTGGTCTGACCGTCTGTCAGTCTGTCAGTCTGTCTGCCCTTTGGTCTGACCGGCTGTCTGTCTGTCAGTCTGACTGCCCTCTGGTCTGACCGTCTGTCAGTCAGTCTGCCCTCTGGTCTGACCGTCAGTCTGTCTGTCAGTCTGTCTGCCCTCTGGTCTGACCGTCTGTCTGTCTCTCAGTCTGTCTGCCCTCTGGTCTGACCGGCTGTCTGTCTGTCTGTCAGTCTGTCTGCCCTCTGGTCTGACCGGCTGTCTGTCTGTCAGTCTGTCTGCCCTCTGGTCTGACCGGCTGTTTGTCTGTCAGTCAGTCTGCCCTCTGGTCTGACCGTCTGTCTGTCTGTCAGTCTGTCTGCCCTCTGGTCTGACCGTCTGTCAGTCAGTCTGTCTGCCCTCTGGTCTGACCGTCTGTCTGTCTGTCAGTCTGCCCTCTGGTCTGACCGTCTGTCTGTCTGTCAGTCTGTCTGCCCTCTGGTCTGACCGGCTGTCTGTCTGTCAGTCTGACTGCCCTCTGGTCTGACCGTCTGTCAGTCAGTCTGCCCTCTGGTCTGACCGTCAGTCTGTCTGTCAGTCTGTCTGCCCTCTGGTCTGACCATCTGTCTGTCTCTCAGTCTGTCTGCCCTCTGGTCTGACCGGCTGTCTGTCTGTCAGTCTGTCTGCCCTCTGGTCTGACCGGCTGTCTGTCTGTCAGTCTGTCTGCCCTCTGGTCTGACCGGCTGTTTGTCTGTCAGTCAGTCTGCCCTCTGGTCTGACCGTCTGTCTGTCTGTCAGTCTGTCTGCCCTCTGGTCTGACCGTCTGTCAGTCAGTCTGTCTGCCCTCTGGTCTGACCGTCTGTCTGTCTGTCAGTCTGCCCTCTGGTCTGACCGTCTGTCTGTCTGTCAGTCTGTCTGCCCTCTGGTCTGACCGTCTGTCAGTCAGTCTGTCTGCCCTCTGGTCTGACCGTCTGTCTGTCTGTCAGTCTGCCCTCTGGTCTGACCGTCTGTCTGTCTGTCAGTCTGTCTGCCCTCTGGTCTGACCGTCTGTCAGTCAGTCTGTCTGCCCTCTGGTCTGACCGTCTGTCTGTCTGTCAGTCTGCCCTCTGGTCTGACCGTCTGTCTGTCAGTCTGTCTGCCCTCTGGTCTGACCGTCTGTCAGTCAGTCTGTCTGCCCTCTGGTCTGACCGTCTGTCTGTCTGTCAGTCTGCCCTCTAGTCTGACCGTCTGTCAGTCAGTCAGTCTGCCCTCTGGTCTGACCGTCTGTCTGTCTGTCAGTCTGACTGCACTCTGGTCTGACCGTCTGTCAGTCAGTCTGTCTGCCCTCTGGTCTGACCGTCTGTCAGTCAGTCTGCCCTCTGGTCTGACCGTCTGTCTGTCTGTCAGTCTGACTGCCCTCTGGTCTGACCGTCTGTCAGTCAGTCTGTCTGCCCTCTGGTCTGACCGTCTGTCAGTCAGTCTGCCCTCTGGTCTGACCGTCTGTCTGTCTGTCAGTCTGTCTGCCCTCTGGTCTGACCGTCTGTCTGTCAGTCTGCCCTCAGGTCTGACCGTCTGTCAGTCAGTCTGCCCTCTGGTCTGACCGTCTGTCAGTCAGTCTGCCCTCTGGTCTGACCGTCTGTCTGTCTGTCAGTCTGACTGCCCTCTGGTCTGACCGTCTGTCAGTCAGTCTGTCTGCCCTCTGGTCTGACCGTCTGTCAGTCTGACTGCCCTCTGGTCTGACCGTCTGTCTGTCTGTCAGTCTGACTGCCCTCTGGTCTGACCGTCTGTCAGTCAGTCTGTCTGCCCTCTGGTCTGACCATCTGTCAGTCAGTCTGCCCTCTGGTCTGACCGTCTGTCTGTCTGTCAGTCTGTCTGCCCTCAGGTCTGACCGTCTGTCTGTCAGTCTGCCCTCTGGTCTGACCGTCAGTCTGTCTGTCAGTCTGTCTGCCCTCTGGTCTGACCGTCTGTCAGTCAGTCTGCCCTCTGGTCTGACCGTCAGTCTGTCTGTCAGTCTGTCTGCCCTCTGGTCTGACCGTCTGTCTGTCTCTCAGTCTGTCTGCCCTCTGGTCTGACCGGCTGTTTGTCTGTCAGTCAGTCTGCCCTCTGGTCTGACCGTCTGTCTGTCTGTCAGTCTGTCTGCCCTCTGGTCTGACCGTCTGTCAGTCAGTCTGTCTGCCCTCTGGTCTGACCGTCTGTCTGTCTGTCAGTCTGCCCTCTGGTCTGACCGTCTGTCTGTCTGTCAGTCTGTCTGCCCTCTGGTCTGACCGGCTGTCTGTCTGTCAGTCTGACTGCCCTCTGGTCTGACCGTCTGTCAGTCAGTCTGCCCTCTGGTCTGACCGTCAGTCTGTCTGTCAGTCTGTCTGCCCTCTGGTCTGACCATCTGTCTGTCTCTCAGTCTGTCTGCCCTCTGGTCTGACCGGCTGTCTGTCTGTCAGTCTGTCTGCCCTCTGGTCTGACCGGCTGTCTGTCTGTCAGTCTGTCTGCCCTCTGGTCTGACCGGCTGTTTGTCTGTCAGTCAGTCTGCCCTCTGGTCTGACCGTCTGTCTGTCTGTCAGTCTGTCTGCCCTCTGGTCTGACCGTCTGTCAGTCAGTCTGTCTGCCCTCTGGTCTGACCGTCTGTCTGTCTGTCAGTCTGCCCTCTGGTCTGACCGTCTGTCTGTCTGTCAGTCTGTCTGCCCTCTGGTCTGACCGTCTGTCAGTCAGTCTGTCTGCCCTCTGGTCTGACCGTCTGTCTGTCTGTCAGTCTGCCCTCTGGTCTGACCGTCTGTCTGTCTGTCAGTCTGTCTGCCCTCTGGTCTGACCGTCTGTCAGTCAGTCTGTCTGCCCTCTGGTCTGACCGTCTGTCTGTCTGTCAGTCTGCCCTCTGGTCTGACCGTCTGTCTGTCAGTCTGTCTGCCCTCTGGTCTGACCGTCTGTCAGTCAGTCTGTCTGCCCTCTGGTCTGACCGTCTGTCTGTCTGTCAGTCTGCCCTCTAGTCTGACCGTCTGTCAGTCAGTCAGTCTGCCCTCTGGTCTGACCGGCTGTCTGTCTGTCAGTCTGACTGCACTCTGGTCTGACCGTCTGTCAGTCAGTCTGTCTGCCCTCTGGTCTGACCGTCTGTCAGTCAGTCTGCCCTCTGGTCTGACCGTCTGTCTGTCTGTCAGTCTGACTGCCCTCTGGTCTGACCGTCTGTCAGTCAGTCTGTCTGCCCTCTGGTCTGACCGTCTGTCAGTCAGTCTGCCCTCTGGTCTGACCGTCTGTCTGTCTGTCAGTCTGTCTGCCCTCTGGTCTGACCGTCTGTCAGTCAGTCTGCCCTCAGGTCTGACCGTCTGTCAGTCAGTCTGCCCTCTGGTCTGACCGTCTGTCAGTCAGTCTGCCCTCTGGTCTGACCGTCTGTCTGTCTGTCAGTCTGACTGCCCTCTGGTCTGACCGTCTGTCAGTCAGTCTGTCTGCCCTCTGGTCTGACCGTCTGTCAGTCTGACTGCCCTCTGGTCTGACCGTCTGTCTGTCTGTCAGTCTGACTGCCCTCTGGTCTGACCGTCTGTCAGTCAGTCTGTCTGCCCTCTGGTCTGACCATCTGTCAGTCAGTCTGCCCTCTGGTCTGACCGTCTGTCTGTCTGTCAGTCTGTCTGCCCTCAGGTCTGACCGTCTGTCTGTCAGTCTGCCCTCTGGTCTGACCGTCAGTCTGTCTGTCAGTCTGTCTGCCCTCTGGTCTGACCGTCTGTCAGTCAGTCTGCCCTCTGGTCTGACCGTCAGTCTGTCTGTCAGTCTGTCTGCCCTCTGGTCTGACCGTCTGTCTGTCTCTCAGTCTGTCTGCCCTCTGGTCTGACCGGCTGTCTATCTGTCAGTCTGTCTGCCCTCTGGTCTGACCGGCTGTCTGTCTGTCAGTCTGTCTACAGTATAGTATAGTCTAGAGTCTGAGTCTCTGTCTCTCTGTGTTTGTCCATCTGCCTGACTTTGTACATTTGTCTGTCTGTCTGTCTGTCTGTCTGTCTGTCTGTCAGTCTGTCTGCCCTCTGGTCTGACCGGCTGTTTGTCTGTCAGTCAGTCTGCCCTCTGGTCTGACCGTCTGTCTGTCTGTCAGTCAGTCTACAGTATAGTATAGTCTAGAGTCTGAGTCTCTGTCTCTCTGTGTTTGTCCATCTGCCTGACTTTGTACATTTGTCTGTCTGTCTGTCTGTCTGTCTGTTTGTATACGATTGGAACATGGAAAGGTTCTAGACACAGGGTGGCAGGGTGGGAGGAGACTGGGTGGGAGGAGACTGGGTGGGAGGAGACAGGGTGGGAGGAGACTGGGTGGGAGGAGACAGGGTGGGAGGAGACTGGGTGGGAGGAGACTGGGTGGAGGAGACTGGGTGGGAGGAGACTGGGTGGGAGGAGACTGGGTGGGAGGAGACTGGGTGGGAGGAGACAGGGTGGGAGGAGACTGGGTGGGAGGAGACTGGGTGGAGGAGACTGGGTGGAAGGAGACTGGGTGGGAGGAGACTGGGTGGGAGGAGACAGGGTGGGAGGAGACTGGGTGGGAGGAGACTGGGTGGAGGAGACTGGGTGGGAGGAGACTGGGTGGGAGGAGACAGGGTGGGAGGAGACTGGGTGGGAGGAGACTGGGTGGAGGAGACTGGGTGGGAGGAGACTGGGTGGGAGGAGACAGGGTGGGAGGAGACAGGGTGGGAGGAGACAGGGTGGGAGGAGACTGGGTGGAGGAGACTGGGTGGAGGAGACAGGGTGGGAGGAGACAGGGTGGGAGGAGACTGGGTGGGAGGAGACCTGGTTGGAGGAGACAGGGTGGGAGGAGACTGGGTGGGAGGAGACAGGGTGGGAGGAGACTGGGTGGGAGGAGACTGGGTGGAGGAGACAGGGTGGGAGGAGACTGGGTGGGAGGAGACTGGGTGGGAGGGGGCAGGGTGGGGGAGACTGGGTGGGAGGGGGCAGGGTGGGGGAGACAGGGTGGGAGGAGACTGGGTGGGAGGAGACTGGGTGGGAGGAGACCTGGTTGGAGGGGGCAGGGTGGGAGAGACTGGTTGGGAGGAGACTGGGTGGGAGGAGACTGGGTGGGAGGAGACCTGGTGGGAGGAGACCTGGTGGGAGGGGGCAGGGTGGGAGGAGACTGGGTGGGAGGAGACTGGGTGGGAGGGGCCAGGGTGGGGGAGACAGAGGGGGAGACAGGGTGGGAGGAGACTGGGTGGGAGGAGACCTGGTGGGAGGGGGCAGGGTAGGGGAGACAGAGGGGGAGACAGGGTGGGAGGAGACTGGGTGGGAGGAGACCTGGTGGGAGGGGGCAGGGTGGGAGGAGACAGGGTGGGAGGAGACAGAGGGGGAGGAGACTGGGTGGGAGGAGACTGGGTGGGAGGAGACAGGGTGGGAGGAGACTGGGTGGGAGGAGACCTGGTTGGAGGAGACAGGGTGGGAGGAAACTGGGTGGAGGAGACAGGGTGGGAGGAGACTGGGTGGGAGGAGACAGGGTGGGAGGAGACTGGGTGGGAGGAGACTGGGTGGAGGAGACAGGGTGGGAGGAGACTGGGTGGGAGGAGACTGGGTGGGAGGAGACCTGGTGGGAGGAGACCTGGTGGGAGGGGGCAGGGTGGGAGGAGACTGGGTGGGAGGAGACTGGGTGGGAGGGGCCAGGGTGGGGGAGACAGAGGGGGAGACAGGGTGGGAGGAGACTGGGTGGGAGGAGACCTGGTGGGAGGGGGCAGGGTGGGGGAGACAGAGGGGGAGACAGGGTGGGAGGAGACTGGGTGGGAGGAGACCTGGTGGGAGGGGGCAGGGTGGGAGGAGACAGGGTGGGAGGAGACAGAGGGGGAGGAGACTGGGTGGGAGGAGACTGGGTGGGAGGAGACAGGGAGGGGGCAGGGTGGGAGGAGACCTGGTGGGAGGTGGCAGGGTGGGAGGAGACAGGGTGGGAGGAGACAGAGGGGGAGGAGACTGGGTGGGAGGAGACAGGGAGGGGGCAGGGTGGGGGAGACAGAGGGGGAGAGCCACAGCACAATGACCCTGTCAGATTGTATACTTCTTCACTTTATAATGTCATGATTCAATATGCACCAGGGCCAGACACACACACACATCACCACACATGTGCTCAGCCAATGGATTGCCATTGACAGCTCCTCTTATCAATAATGGATGGCTAAAATAGTCAGGAAAATTCACTTTCTTCTTCATTGCCGAGCAAAAAGGCTTTTCGGGGGCCTCTTAGAGGATGAGACTGAGCCACAAAGCAGTCATTTCCCAAGTGCAGCCCGTTGTCTTTGATTGCACAAATGCTTCATGAGGATCCACAGGCTGAACACATCTCAGAGTAACCCTGAGTATCTCTGTCTGTCTGTCTGTCTGTCTGTTTGTGTGGTTGTCCGTCTGTGTGGCTCTCCGTGTGTCTGTCTGTCTGTCTGTCTGTCTGTCTGTGTGTCTGTCTGTCTGTCTGTCTGTCTGTCTGTGTGGTTGTCCGTCTGTGTGGCTCTCCGTGTGTCTGTCTGTCTGTCTGTCTGTCTGTCTGTCTGTCTGTTTGTATACGATTGGAACATGGAAAGGTTCTAGACACAGGGTGGCAGGGTGGGAGGAGACTGGGTGGGAGGAGACTGGGTGGGAGGAGACAGGGTGGGAGGAGACTGGGTGGGAGGAGACAGGGTGGGAGGAGACTGGGTGGGAGGAGACTGGGTGGAGGAGACTGGGTGGGAGGAGACTGGGTGGGAGGAGACTGGGTGGGAGGAGACTGGGTGGGAGGAGACAGGGTGGGAGGAGACTGGGTGGGAGGAGACTGGGTGGAGGAGACTGGGTGGAAGGAGACTGGGTGGGAGGAGACTGGGTGGGAGGAGACAGGGTGGGAGGAGACTGGGTGGGAGGAGACTGGGTGGAGGAGACTGGGTGGGAGGAGACTGGGTGGGAGGAGACAGGGTGGGAGGAGACTGGGTGGGAGGAGACTGGGTGGAGGAGACTGGGTGGGAGGAGACTGGGTGGGAGGAGACAGGGTGGGAGGAGACAGGGTGGGAGGAGACAGGGTGGGAGGAGACTGGGTGGAGGAGACTGGGTGGAGGAGACAGGGTGGGAGGAGACAGGGTGGGAGGAGACTGGGTGGGAGGAGACCTGGTTGGAGGAGACAGGGTGGGAGGAGACTGGGTGGGAGGAGACAGGGTGGGAGGAGACTGGGTGGGAGGAGACTGGGTGGAGGAGACAGGGTGGGAGGAGACTGGGTGGGAGGAGACTGGGTGGGAGGGGGCAGGGTGGGGGAGACTGGGTGGGAGGGGACTGGGTGGGAGGAGACTGGGTGGGAGGGGGCAGGGTGGGGGAGACTGGGTGGGAGGGGGCAGGGTGGGGGAGACAGGGTGGGAGGAGACTGGGTGGGAGGAGACTGGGTGGGAGGAGACCTGGTTGGAGGGGGCAGGGTGGGAGAGACTGGGTGGGAGGAGACTGGGTGGGAGGAGACTGGGTGGGAGGAGACCTGGTGGGAGGAGACCTGGTGGGAGGGGGCAGGGTGGGAGGAGACTGGGTGGGAGGAGACTGGGTGGGAGGGGCCAGGGTGGGGGAGACAGAGGGGGAGACAGGGTGGGAGGAGACTGGGTGGGAGGAGACCTGGTGGGAGGGGGCAGGCTGGGGGAGACAGAGGGGGAGACAGGGTGGGAGGAGACTGGGTGGGAGGAGACCTGGTGGGAGGGGGCAGGGTGGGAGGAGACAGGGTGGGAGGAGACAGAGGGGGAGGAGACTGGGTGGGAGGAGACTGGGTGGGAGGAGACAGGGTGGGAGGAGACTGGGTGGGAGGAGACCTGGTTGGAGGAGACAGGGTGGGAGGAAACTGGGTGGAGGAGACAGGGTGGGAGGAGACTGGGTGGGAGGAGACAGGGTGGGAGGAGACTGGGTGAGAGGAGACTGGGTGGAGGAGACAGGGTGGGAGGAGACTGGGTGGGAGGAGACTGGGTGGGAGGGGGCAGGGTGGGGGAGACTGGGTGGGAGGGGGCAGGGTGGGGGAGACAGGGTGGGAGGAGACTGGGTGGGAGGAGACCTGGTTGGAGGGGGCAGGGTGGGAGAGACTGGGTGGGAGGAGACTGGGTGGGAGGAGACTGGGTGGGAGGAGACCTGGTGGGAGGAGACCTGGTGGGAGGGGGCAGGGTGGGAGGAGACTGGGTGGGAGGAGACTGGGTGGGAGGGGCCAGGGTGGGGGAGACAGAGGGGGAGACAGGGTGGGAGGAGACTGGGTGGGAGGAGACCTGGTGGGAGGGGGCAGGGTGGGGGAGACAGAGGGGGAGACAGGGTGGGAGGAGACTGGGTGGGAGGAGACCTGGTGGGAGGGGGCAGGGTGGGAGGAGACAGGGTGGGAGGAGACAGAGGGGGAGGAGACTGGGTGGGAGGAGACTGGGTGGGAGGAGACAGGGAGGGGGCAGGGTGGGAGGAGACCTGGTGGGAGGTGGCAGGGTGGGAGGAGACAGGGTGGGAGGAGACAGAGGGGGAGGAGACTGGGTGGGAGGAGACAGGGAGGGGGCAGGGTGGGGGAGACAGAGGGGGAGAGCCACAGCACAATGACCCTGTCAGATTGTATACTTCTTCACTTTATAATGTCATGATTCAATATGCACCAGGGCCAGACACACACACACATCACCACACATGTGCTCAGCCAATGGATTGCCATTGACAGCTCCTCTTATCAATAATGGATGGCTAAAATAGTCAGGAAAATTCACTTTCTTCTTCATTGCCGAGCAAAAAGGCTTTTCGGGGGCCTCTTAGAGGATGAGACTGAGCCACAAAGCAGTCATTTCCCAAGTGCAGCCCGTTGTCTTTGATTGCACAAATGCTTCATGAGGATCCACAGGCTGAACACATCTCAGAGTAACCCTGAGTATCTCTGTCTGTCTGTCTGTCTGTTTGTGTGGTTGTCCGTCTGTGTGGCTCTCCGTGTGTCTGTCTGTCTGTCTGTCTGTCTGTGTGTCTGTCTGTCTGTCTGTCTGTCTGTCTGTCTGTCTGTCTGTCTGTGTGGTTGTCCGTCTGTGTGGCTCTCCGTGTGTCTGTCTGTCTGTCTGTCTGTCTGTCTGTCTGTCTGTCTGTCTGTCTGTGTGTCTGTCTGTCTGTCTGTCTGTCTGTCTGTCTGTGTGTCTGTCTGTCTGTCTGTCTGTCTGTGTTGCTGTCTGTCTGTCTGTCTGTCTGTCTGTCTGTCTGTCTGTGTTGCTGTCTGTCTGTCTGTCTGTCTGTCTGTCTGTCTGTCTGTCTGTCTGTGTTGCTGTCTGTCTGTCTGTGTTGCTGTCCGTGTGTGTATCAATATATGTCTGTCTGTCTGTTTGCACGTGATCATGCCAGGGTTAAAATGTGCTTGTGTGTCTGTCTGTCTGTCTGTCTGTCTGTCTGTCTGTGTTGCTGTCTGTCTGTCTGTCTGTCTGTCTGTCTGTCTGTCTGTCTGTCTGTCTGTCTGTCTGTCTGTCTGTCTGTCTGTCTGTCTGTCTGTGTTGCTGTCTGTCTGTCTGTGTTGCTGTCCGTGTGTGTATCAATATATTTCTGTCTGTCTGTTTGGACGTGATCATGCCAGGGTTAAAATGTGCTTGTGTGTGTTTACATTTATGTTTTGTTGTATGCTCAGCGTTCATTTCATTGTGTGTGTGTGTGTGTGTATGTGTGTGTGTGTGTGTGTGTTTACTGTATGTGTGTGTGTAGCGTGTTGCACGGCAGGCGAGCAGCACGGGGAGCAGATGGCGAGGAGAAAGGCTGGGAAAGTTTAATCCTATCAGATGGATTGCCGCTTCTCCATCTGGTTAATCCACGCATAATTTCAGCGTGGTCGAAACAGGCGATTTAGGCCAAGATTACTGCCTCAGATTGCTGGCCCAGGCCCTCCTCATCTCTCCCAGGTTACCACTGGGCCACATTGCATTATGGTCGGGCTTCCACAATAAGGAAGACAGGAGACCCAGTCTCAGCCCGAAGATAAGGGCTCATCTCAATTCATCCTGCTGAATATTGACTGTATCCTCCCTCAAAGCTGACATCCCCAATACATGTCAAATAAGGAAGACAAACGTGTTTATTTTACGATTGAAAGTTGGTCATTTCTCTGTCAACCAAAGAAGGCTGTGATTATTAAGGGAGAGAAAACCTTCCATTGAAACAAACATAGTGAAAATAAAGACTTTGTGCTCGTCTTTTGACCGCAGCGCAGCCGTGCTAAAATAGTCATTTAACATGCCCTCTCTTGTACAATTGCTTTAGTCTACGTACTGAATGGGACTATAATACCATGTAGTCTGTAGCACTGTTTAGATATACAATACTGATGATTGGATTACCCTACTCTACTATATTCTACTCTACTCTACTCTACTCTATTCTACTCTACTCTATTCTACTATATTCTACTCTACTCTATTCTACTCTACTCTACTCTATTCTATTCTACTATATTCTATTCTACTGTACTCTAGTCTACTATATTCCACTCTACTATATTCTACTCTACTCTACTCTATTACACTCTACTCTATTCTACTCTATTCTACTATATTCTACTCTATTCTACTCTACTCTATTCTACTCTACTCTACTCTACTCTATTCTACTATATTCTATTCTACTGTACTCTAGTCTACTATATTCCACTCTACTATATTCTACTCTACTCTACTCTATTATACTCTACTCTATTCTACTCTATTCTACTATATTCTACTCTACTGCACTCTAGTCTACTATAGTCTACTCTATTCTACTCTACTTTTTTCCACTCTATTCTACTATATTCTACTCTACTCTATTCTACTCTATTCTACTCTACTCTACTCTGTTCTACTATACTATATGCTACTCTATTCTACTCTATTCTACTCTACTCTATTCTACTCTATGGTACTATATTCTACTCTACTGTACTCTATTCTATACTTTTCTACTCTGCTCTATTCTACTTTATTATACCATATTCTACTCTACTCTACTCTACTCTACTCTACTCTACTCTACACAACTATATTCTGCTCTACTCCATTCTACTATATTCTACTCTACTCTACTATATTCTACTCTACTCTACTCTACTATATTCTACTCTACTCTACTATATTCTACTATATTCTACTCTATTCTACTATATTTTACTCTACTCTACTCTACTATATTCTACTATATTCTACTCTACTCTACTCTACTCTACTCTGCACTACTCTACTCTACTCTACTCTACTCTACTCTACTCTACTCTACTCTACTCTACTCTACTCTACACTTCTATATTCTGCTCTACTATATTCTACTCTATTCTACTATATTCTGTTCTACTCTACACTACTATATTCTACCACATTCTACTCTACTCTACTCTACTCTACTCTACTATATTCTACCACATTCTACTCTACTCTACTCTACTCTACTCTACTCTACTGTAGAATACGTGGATGTGGATTAAGGCAGCCCCCACCTCTCTAATTGAGAAGGGTTAATGCCCCCCACCTCTCTAATTGAGAAGGGTTAATGCCCCCCACCTCTCTAATTCAGAGGGGTTAAAGCCCCCCACCTCTCTAATTCAGAGGGGTTAAAGCCCCCCCACCTCTCTAATTCAGAAGGGTTGAAGCCCCCCAACTCTCTAATTCAGAAGGGTTGAAGCCCCCCAACTCTCTAATTCAGAAGGGTTGAAGCCCCCCACCTCTCTAATTCAGAAGGGTTAAAGCCCCCCCACCTCTCTAATTCAGAAGGGTTGAAGCCCCCCAACTCTCTAATTCAGAAGGGTTGAAGCCCCCCAACTCTCTAATTCAGAAGGGTTGAAGCCCCCCACCTCGCTAATTCAGAAGGGTTAAAGCCCCCCCACCTCTCTAATTAAGAGGGATTAAAGCCACCCACCTCTCTAATTCAGAAGGGTTGAAGCCCCCCACCTCTCTAATTCAGAAGGGTTAAAGCCCCCCACCTCTCTAATTCAGAAGGGTTAAAGCCCCCCCTCCTCTCTAATTGAGAAGGGTTAAAGCCCCCTCACCTCTCTAATTAGAGGGGTTAAAGCCCCCCACCTCTCTAATTCAGAAGGGTTAAAGCCCCCCACCTCTCTAATTAGAGGGATTGAAGCCCCCCAGCTCTCTAATACAGAGGGTTTAAAGCCCCCCACCTTTCTAATTCAGAGGGGTTATAGCCCCCCACCTCTCTAATTCAGAAGGATTAGGTTAAAGCATTTAGTTGTACAACTGACTACAACTGACCTTTTACTGTACAACAAACAGCATTTTCTCAGACATGGACTCTGGACACCCAGCTTAGTGCTCTAGTAAAGCATTCTGGAGCCATAAGGTACAGTGTGTAGATACAGTATAGAACTCTATGTATCCTGGTCCCCTCCCTGCCGGTCTGTCCAATGGCTGGTCCCTGTTCATTTCTCATTAAGGTGAGCTAAGTGAGTACTGTACTAGGAGCAGACTCAAGAGGCTCAGAGCCGGAGCACGCTGCTTAGACCACTGCACTATGGCAGTTCACCATGCTCTAGCAAGGAAGAGAGGGAGAGGAAGAGAGAGAGAGAGAGAGATGGAGAGATGGAGAGAGATGGAGAGAGATGGGGAGAGAGGAAGACGGCGAGAGGGAGAGAGAGAGAGAGAGGGAGAGATGGAGAGAGATGGAGAGAGAGGAAGACGGCGAGAGGGAGAGAGAGAGAGAGGGAGAGAGGGAGAGGAGGAGAGAGTTTTTCCCCATAGCAGCGGCCTTTAAAGAGGTCTCTGTGAGTTCCAGCTGTAAATGATCCTCTGCTTTTCTGCCTGATCTCCATTCAGAGGTTAAAACCACCATCACTCTTCTAGGGTGTGTGTGTGTGTGTGTGTGTTTGGTGTGTGTGGGTGAGTTTTGTGTCCGTGTGTTTGGTGTGTGTGTGTGTGTGTGTGTGTGTGTGTGTGTGTGTGTGTGTGTGTGTGTGTGTGTGTGTGGAGCGCAGCGCTGCACTCTTAGTTAGATCCAGCTGTGGGAGTTTTTTGTATGTTTTTGGTTTCCTGCTTTGGCCTGAGAGGTGTTAAATCACAAGACCCCTCTTTCTAACACACACACCTGTCCCTGTGTGTCCTGTCCCTCTATGTACTGTTTGTCATCAGTGTAACGTGTACTTTATAAGGTATTAGGTATTATATAGATACAGTATTATTATAATTAATTTGATTTTTGTTTCTCAACTGTAACCCACTGCATTTCTTCTCCTCCCTTCCCTTCTCCTCTCCCCTCCCCTCCCCTCCCCTCCCTCTCCCCCTCCCCTCCCCTCCCCTCCCTCCCCTCCCTCCCCTCCCCTCCCTTCTCCTCTCCCCTTCCCTCCTCTCTCTTCTTCTCTCCCCCTCCCTCCCCTCCCTTCTCCCATCCCCCTCCCTCTCTCTCTTCTCCTCTCCTCTCCCACTCCCCTCCCCTCTCTTCTCCATCCCCCTCCCTCCTCTCTCCCCTCCCCTCCCCTCCCTTCTCCTCTCTCCCTCCCCTTCTCTCTCTCTCCTCTCTCTTCTCCTCTCCCTTCTCCTCTCCCCCGCCCCTCCTCTCTCTTCTCCTCTCCCCCTCCCCTCCCCTCCCTTCTCCCTCTCTCCCTCCCCTCCTCTCTCTTCTCCTCTCTCTTCTCCTCTCCCTTCTCCTCTCCCCATCCCTCCTCTCTCTTCTCCTCTCCCTTCTCCTCTTCCCCTCCCTCCCTCTCTCTCTCCTCTCCTTCTCCTCTCCCCCTCCCTCCCCTCCCTTCTCCTCTCCCTTCTCCTCTCTCTTCTCCTCTCCCTTCTCCTCTCCCCCTCCCCTCCCCTCTCTTCTCCTCTCCCCTTCTCCTCTCCCCTCCCCTCTCTTCTCCTCTCCCTTCTCCTCTCCCCCTCCCTCCTCTCTCTTCTCCTCTCCCTTCTCCTCTCCCCCTCCCTCCTCTCTCTTCTCCTCTCCCTTCTCCTCTCTTCTCCTCTCCCTTCTCCTCCCCCCTCGCATCCTCTCTCTTCTCTTCTCCCTTCTCCTCTCTCTTCCCCTCTCCCTTCTCCTCTCTCTTCCTCTCTCCCTTCTCCTCTCCCTTCTCCTCTCTCTTCCCCTCTCCCTTCTCCTCTCTCCCCCTCTCCCTTCTCCTCTCCCTTCTCCTCTCTCTTCCCTCTCCCTTCTCCTCTCTCTTCCTCTCTCCCTTCTCCTCTCCCTTCTCCTCTCTCTTCCCCTCTCCCTTCTCCTCTCCCTTCTCCTCTCTCTTCCCCTCTCCCTTCTCCTCTCTCTTCCCTCTCCCTTCTCCTCTCTCTTCCTCTCTCCCTTCTCCTCTCCCTTCTCCTCTCTCTTCCCTCTCCCTTCTCCTCTCTCTTCCTCTCTCCCTTCTCCTCTCCCTTCTCCTCTCTCTTCCCCTCTCCCTTCTCCTCGGTCTTCCCCTCTCCCTTCTCCTCTCCCTTCTCCTCTCTCATCCCCTCTCCCTTCTCCTCTCCCTTCTCCTCTCCCTTCTCCTCTCTCTTCCCCTCTCCCTTCTCCTCTCCCCTCCATCCTCTCTCTTCTCCTCTCCCTTCTCTCTCTCTTCTCCTCTCCCTTCTCCTCTCCCCCTACCTCCCTCTTCTCTCCCCCTGCCCTGACCTGTGTCTGGAAGCAGCTGCCCCCTGCATCAAAGCCATCAGCCCCAGTGAGGGCTGGACAACAGGGGGCGCAACTGTCATCATCATAGGGACAACTTCTTCGACGGCCTCCAGGTCATCCTTTGGCACCATGCTGGTCTGGAGTGAGGTGAGTACTGATGATACATGCGGACACACACACACACACACACACACACACCCTCTCATCCCTCCACACAAACACCCCATCCATACTGACCGTAGGGTCAGTGTCCTTGGTATTGTATTGTATCCTTACAGTACTGTAGTTTTTCTAGATTTCTATCTTGAAAGATAAACCCAGCCAGTCCAACTAGGCCAGCTGTGGTAAAGCCCTCCCCCCAGATAAAACCCAGCCAGTCCAACTAGCCCCCCCCTCCCCCCCCCCCCCCCCACCCCAGATAAAACCCAGCCAGTCCAACTAGGCCAGCTGTGGTAAAGCCCTCCCCCCAGATAAAACCCAGCCAGTCCAACTAGCCCCCCCCCCCCCCCCCCCCCCCCCCACCCCAGATAAAACCCAGCCTGTCCAACTAGGCCAGCTGTGGTAAAGCCCCCCCCCCCCCCCCAGATAAAATCCAGCCAGTCCAACTAGCCCCCCCCCCCCCCCCCCCAGATACTGATAGACATAGCAGTAAACCATCTGGATCAAACAGAGTTCTGCAGTTGTTGAAATACTGTGAAGTGTAGTTGTCTTCCAGAAATATTAAGCAAGACTTTCGCAATTTTGGTTTGGAAACGTGACAGGAAACAAAAGTTAGTTCAACTGACACCATCGCATAACACTGTGTGTATTTTTATCAGCTTTCAAAAGCACTGGTCAGAATATGCCGTTTTCTCCTGCGCAATACATTCCACTTGAATTTGACCTTGTCAACCTTTGACCTCGGTGATGGTGAGGAGTGGTCCTGCCTCAGCCGTTAAAAGATGTAATGGAGCCTCGCTGCCGGTTTTATTCTCCTCACAGCTGAAGAGCTGAATATAAAACGTAAAGCGCTCTGTAAGGGCCAGTTTAACGACATGTAAACGCTGACGGCTGTGTGTGTGTGTGTGTGTGTGTGTGTGTGTGTCTGTGTGTGTGCTTGCGTGCGTGTGTGCGTGCGTGCCGGAGCTAGATTGGTCTCTCATCCTGTGCTTTGTATGCCTCACACACACACACACACACACACCAGCACACACACTCTCATCTCCTGGAGCTCTCCATTCATCACAGGGGCCGATCAGGGGACAAATTCAGCTGCTATTTATTCAGAGCAGCTCTTCTGATCCACTCAATTAGCAGTCATGTAGGACTGGCGACGTGTGGCTTGGGGCTGACACTACTTAGTACTGTGGATGTATTCTATAGAACCGTACATGAACGTTAGCTACAGTGAACGACTGTAGGGTGAGAGTCGTCAGTGAGGGGAATAGATTGTGTTAGTGCTGCTACATGATGAGCGTTTGACCACATCTGGGTGAGTAGACCTTGGAATCAGGGATAGTATGGCATTGATGAAGTGGGATTTAGGTACGTGAGTGTGTACAGTATGTTCACCTTACCCTGTAGTCTACATCTGGGACGCAATGATAGAAGAGCCCCTCTCTCTCTCCACTCCCCCTCAGCCCTCTCTCTCTCTCCTCTCCCCCTCAGCCCTCTCTCTTTCTCCTCTCCCCCTCAGCCCTCTCTCCTCTCCTCCCTGAGCCCTCTCTCTCTCCTCTCCCCCTCAGCCCTCTCTCTCCTCTCCCCCTCAGCCCCTCTCTCTCCTCTCCCTGTCAGCCCTCTCTCTCCACTCCCCCTCAGCCCTCTCTCTCTCTCCTCTCCCCCTCAGCCCTCTCTCTCCACTCCCCCTCAGCCCTCTCTCTCTCTCTCCTCTCCCCCTCAGCCCTCTCTCGCTCTCTCCTCTCCCCCTCAGCCCTCTCTCTCTCTCCACTCCCCCTCAGCCCTCTCTCCTCTCCTCCCTCAGCCCTCTCTCTCTCCTCACCCCCCCCTCAGCCCTCTCTCTCCTCCCCCGTCAGCCCTCTCTCTCTCCTCTCCCCCTTAGCCCCCTCTCTCTCCTCTCCCCCCTCAGCCCTCTCTCTCCTCTCCCCCCTCAGCCCTCTCTCTCTCCTCTCCCCCCTCAGCCCTCTGTCTCTCCTCTCCCCCCTCAGCCCTCTCTCTCTCCTCTCCCCCATCAGCCCTCTCTCTCCTCCCCCCTCAGCCCTCTCCCCCCTCAGCCCTCTCTCTCTCCTCTCCCCCCAGAATTGTCCAGCTGCCCTGCCCTCCCTGTCTGTTTACCCACCCTCAACCCTGGGTTTATTTCTGAGGGTCCATACAGAGGTAGACCCTCTTCTCTCTCTGCTCACCCCATAGCTGTGTGGTATAGCCTACTAGCTACTGTCCCAGTCTGCCGTCCTCAGTGTTCTGTGCTGTTCTCAGAGGCTGGTTGGTTGAGGTGTTGTCCGGCCATTGGTCCCGTGTAGGAAGTGCCGACGCCCCACAGTGTGTTTCTAATTACAGCTTTCCCATAGCGGATGTGCCAGGGGTGAGAATGAGTTTGCTCCCTGCTCCCAGGGGCCTACAGAGCCTCCCTAATATCACCCAACCAGCCCCCGCTACCCCTGTACCTCCGATACTGATCAGCCCTGCACAGCTGATGATGAGGAGAGGCCATGAAGAGCAGGCCTAATGAACACACACACACACACACACTGGTCCTTGTCATGCTGTTCCCTCACCCCCACTCAAGCCCTGTGTTTGTTTACCTTCTCTAAAACACAACAGGTGTGAGGGGAGCTGTGGCTCCCAGTCCAACAATAGCATGCTTACTTTGGGTATGTGTGCGTGTGTGTGTGTGTGTGTGTGTGTGTGTGTGTGTGTGTGTGTGTGTGTGTGTGTGTGTGTGTGTGTGTGTGTGTGTGTGTGCGCGTGTGTGTGTGTGTGTGTGTGTGTGTGTGCGTGTGTGTGTGTCTGTGTGTGTGTTTACACCATCTAGACACACTTAACACTTCTCAACAGAAAGTCCTTAGTTGCTGCAGTGCAGAAGACTTAAACCACTAATACCTTCATTCACAACAAGTGATCAATTCAATAAACGTTTTGTTTATGTTTCGGACTTCATTGTCGACAGTTTGTCCTCCTCTTCGCTCCTCTCTTCCTCCTCCAGCCTTCCCTCTGTAACCGCTAAGTGTGGGAGAGTGTTTCCCTGACGGCCCATAAGTAGGGATCAGTGGAGAGTTGTTGTGTTGAAGGGTACCACTCACAATCCTAGAGTCTGACATAGGAGAGGAGAGGAGAGAATTAACAGAGTCTGACAGAAGAGAGGAGAGGAGAGGAGAGGAGAGGAGAGGAAAGGAGAGGAGAGGAGAGGAGAGGAGAGGAGAGGGTGGACAGAGTCTGACAGGAGAGAGGAGAGGAGAGGAGAGGAGAGGAGAGGAGAGGAGAGGAGAGGAGAGGAGAGAGAGAGAGAGAGAGAGGAGAGAGAGAGAGAGAGAGGGTGGACAGAGTATGTGGAGAACACAACTAGACATAAGACAGAGACTTGACTAACGGCTGTCGGTTTCCTGCTCTTCTCTCTCTCTCCTCTCAACTCAACTCAAGGGCTTTATTGGCATGGGAAACGTGTTAACATTGCCAAAGCAAGTGAAGTAGATAATAAACAAAAGTGAATTAAACAGTGAAATGAACAGTAAACATTACACTCACAGAACTTCCAAAAGAATAAAGACATTTCAAATGTCATGTTATGTACAAATAGTTAAAGTACAAAAGGGAAAATAAATAAACATAACTATGGGTGGAATTTACAATGGTGTTTGTTCTTCACTGATTGCCCTTTTCTTGTGGCAACAGGTCACAAATCTTGCTGCTGTGATGGCACACTGTGGAATTTCACCCAGTAGATATGGGAGTTTATCAAAATTGGGTTTGTTTTTTAATTCTTTGTGATCTGTGTAATCTGAGGGAAATATGTGTCTCTAAAATGGTCATACATTTGGCAGGAGGTAAGGAAGTGCAGCTCAGTTTCCACCTCATTTTGTGGGCAATGTGCACATAGCCTGTCTTTTCTTGAGAGCCAGGTCTGCCTTTCTCAATAGCAGGGCTATGCTCACTGAGTCTGTAAATAGTCAAAGCTTTCCTTAAGTTTGGGTCAGTCACAGTGGTCAGGTATTCTGCCACTGTGTACTCTCTGTTTAGGGACAAATAGCATTCTAGTTTGCTCTGTTTTTTGTTAATTCTTTCCAATGTGTCAAGTAATAATCTTTTTGTTTTTCATGATTTGGTTGGGTCTAATTGTGCTGCTGTCCTGGGGCTCTGTGGGGTCTGTGTGCTTTTGGACCAGTTTGCTTAGGGGACTCTTCTCCAGGTTCTGTAGGGGATGGTTTCTTTGTGGAAGGTTAGGGAATCGCTTCCTTTTAGGTGGTTGTAGAATTTAACTGCTTTTTTTGTATTTTCATAATTAGCGGGTATCGGCCTAATTCTTCTCTGCATGCATTATTGGGATTTTATGTTGTACACAGAGGATATTTTTGCAGAATTCTGCATGCGGAGTCTCAATTTGGTGTTTGTTCCATTTTGTGAATTCTTGGCTGGTGGGTTCTGTAACTGATTCAAGTATTTTTAGCCAAATCCTAATTGCTATGTCAAATTGTATGTTACTTTTGATGGCATAGAAGGCCCTTCTTGTCTTGTCTCTCAGATCGTTCACAGCTTTGTGGAAGTTACCTATGGCGCTGATGTTTAGGCAAAGGTTTATATGGTTTTTCCTGTGCTCTATGGCAATGGAATTTGTATTTGTGGTCCTGGGAACTGGACCTTTTTTGGAACACCATTATGTTTGTCTTACTGAGATTTGCTGTCAAGATCCATGTCTGACAGAATCTGTGCGGAAGATCTAGGTGCTGCTATAGGCCCTCCTTGTTTGGGAACAGATCTACGTGCTGCTGTAGGCCCTCCTTGTTTGGGAACAGATCTAGGTGCTGCTGTAGGCCCTCCTTGTTTGGGAACAGATCTAGGTGCTGCTGTAGGCCCTCCTTGTTTGGGAACAGATCTAGGTGCTGCTGTAGGCCCTCCTTGTTTGGGAACAGATATATGTGCTGCTGTAGGCCCTCCTTGGTTGGGAACAGATCTAGGTGCTGCTGTAGGCCCTCCTTGGTTGGGTACAGATCTAGGTGCTGCTGTAGGTCCTCCTTGGTTGGGTACAGATCTAGGTGCTGCTGTAGGCCCTCCTTGTTTGGGAACAGATCTAGGTGCTGCTGTAGGCCCTCCTTGTTTGGGAACAGATCTAGGTGCTGCTGTAGGCCCTCCTTGGTTGGGAACAGATCTAGGTGCTGCTGTAGGCCCTCCTTGTTTGGGAACAGATCTAGGTGCTGCTGTAGGCCCTCCTTGTTTGGGAACAGATCTAGGTGCTGCTGTAGGCCCTCCTTGTTTGGGAACAGATCTAGGTGCTGCTGTAGGCCCTCCTTGTTTGGGAACAGATCTAGGTGCTGCTGTAGGCCCTCCTTGTTTGGGTACAGATCTAGGTGCTGCTGTAGGCCCTCCTTGTTTGGGAACAGATCTAGGTGCTGCTGTAGGCCCTCCTTGTTTGGGAACAGATCTAGGTGCTGCTGTAGGCCCTCCTTGTTTGGGAACAGATCTAGGTGCTGCTGTAGGCCCTCCTTGTTTGGGAACAGATCTAGGTGCTGCTGTAGGCCCTCCTTGTTTGGGAACAGATCTAGGTGCTGCTGTAGGCCCTCCTTGTTTGGGAACAGATCTAGGTGCTGCTGTAGGCCCTCCTTGTTTGGGAACAGATCTATGTGCTGCTGTAGGCCCTCCTTGTTTGGGAACAGATCTAGGTGCTGCTGTAGGCCCTCCTTGTTTGGGAACAGATCTAGGTGCTGCTGTAGGCCCTCCTTGTTTGGGAACAGATCTATGTGCTGCTGTAGGCCCTCCTTGGTTGGGAACAGATCTAGGTGCTGCTGTAGGCCCTTCTTGGTTGGGTACAGATCTAGGTGCTGCTGTAGGTCCTCCTTGGTTGGGTACAGATCTAGGTGCTGCTGTAGGCCCTCCTTGTTTGGGAACAGATCTAGGTGCTGCTGTAGGCCCTCCTTGTTTGGGAACAGATCTAGGTGCTGCTGTAGGCCCTCCTTGGTTGGGAACAGATCTAGGTGCTGCTGTAGGCCCTCCTTGTTTGGGAACAGATCTAGGTGCTGCTGTAGGCCCTCCTTGTTTGGGAACAGATCTAGGTGCTGCTGTAGGCCCTCCTTGTTTGGGTACAGATCTATGTGCTGCTGTAGGCCCTCCTTGTTTGGGTACAGATCTAGGTGCTGCTGTAGGCCCTCCTTGGTTTGGAACAGATCTAGGTGCTGCTGTAGGCCCTCCTTGTTTGGGTACAGATCTAGGTGCTGCTGTAGACCCTCCTTGGTTGGGATCAGATCTAGGTGCTGCTGTAGGCCCTCCTTGGTTGGTGACAGAATCACCAAATCATCAGCAAACAGCAGACCTTTGATTTCAGATTCTAGTAGGGTGAGGCCGGGTGCTGCAGACTGTTCTAGTGCCCTCTCCAATTTGTTTATATATATGTTGAAGAGGGTGGGGCTTAAGCTGCAATTTGTATAGCAGACCCTCATTCCAAATTGAGTCAAAAGATTTTTTGAGATCAACAAAGCCTGAGAAGCCTTTTTTTCAGTTTGTTTGTTTGTCAATTAGGGTGTGCAGTGCAATTTGGTAAAAAGCGTATTTGACATTTGCTCAGTAAATTGTTTTCACTGAGGAATTGTACGAGTCTCCTGTTAATGTTAATGCACAGGATTTTCCCTAGTTTACTGTTGACGAATATCCCACGATAGTTATTGTGTTCAAATTTGTCTCCCCTTTTGTGGATTGGGGTGATCAGTCCTTGGTTCCAAATATTGGGGAAGATTCCAGAGCTAAGGATGATGTTAAATAGTTTTAGTATAGCCAATTGGAATTTGTGGTCTGTATATTTTATCATTTCATTGAGGATAGGCCTTTTTGGGTTGGAGGGTTTGTATTTTGTCTTGTAGTTCAGTCAATCTATTTGGAGAATCCAGTGGGTTCTGGAAGTCTTTAATAGCAGAATCTAAGATTTGTATTTGATCATGTATATGTTGTTGCTGTTTGTTCTCTGTTATAGAGACAAAACATTTGGAGAAGTGGTTTAACATCTCCATTTTGGATAGATAAGTCTTCGTGTTAGAGTCTATGGATTCTTCATTTACATTGAGCTGATTTCTGACGTACTGTTCCTTCTTTTTCACCATGATTCACCATAGTGAAGGTGTAGACTCAGGTTTTCTGGGTCTCTAGGTTTTTGGTTGGATAGGTTTCTCAATAATTTTTTTAGTTTTAGGCATTTTTCATCAAACCATTTGTCATTGTTGTAAAATTTATTTGGGTATCGGTTGATTGATTTGAAATCGAAGCTTAGAGGCCAAATATACTGTTTAGTCTTTCTGCTGCCAAGTTTACACCTTCACTATTACAGTGGAACGTTTTGTCCAGGAAGTTGTCTAAAAGGGATTGAATTAATTGTTGACTAATTGAATTTAAGAATTTAGAATTTAACGGCTCTTTCCTGGATTTTGATAATTAGTGGGTATCGGCCTAATTCTGCTCTGCATGCATTATTTGGTGTTCTACATTGTACACGGAGGATATTTTTGCAGAATTCTGCATGCAGAGTCTCAATTTGGTGTTTTTCCCATTTTGTGAAGTCTTGGTTGGTGAGCGGACCCCAGACCTCACAACCATAAAGGGCAAAGGGCTGTATGACTGATTCAAGTATTTTTAGCCAAATCCTAATTGGTATGTTGAAATTGATGTTCCTTTTGATGGCATAGAATGCCCTTCTTGCCTTGTCTCTCAGATCGTTCACAGCTTTGTGGAAGTTACCTTTGGCGCTGATGTTTAGGCCAAGGTATGTATAGTTTTTTGTGTGCTCTAGGGCAACAGTGTCTAGATGGAATTTGTATTTGTGGTCCTGGCGACTGGACCTTTTTTGGAACACCATTATTTTGGTCTTACTGAGATTTACTGTCAGGGCCCAGGTCTGACAGAATCTGTGCAGAAGATCTAGGTGCTGCTGTAGGCCCTCCTTGGTTGTTGACAGAAGCACCAGATCATCAGCAAACAGTAGACATTTGAATTCTAGTAGGGTGAGGCCGGGTGCTGCAGACTTTTCTAGTGCCTGTGCCAATTCGTTGATATATATGTTGAAGATGGTGGGGCTTAAGCTGCATCCCTGTCTCACCCCACGACCCTATGTGAAGTAATTTGTGTGTTTTTTTGCCAATTTTAACCGCACACTTGTTGTTTGTGTACATGGATTTTATAATGTCGTATGTTTTACCCCCAACACCACTTTCCATCAATTTGTATAGCAGACCCTCATGCCAAATTGAGTCAAAGTATTTTTTGAAATCAACAAAGCATGAGAAGACTTTGCCTTTGTTTTGGTTTGTTTGGTTGTCAATTAGGGTGTGCAGGGTGAATACATGGTCTGTTGTACGGTATTTTGGTAAAAAGCCAATTGGGATTTTCCCAAGGTTACTGTTGACGCATATTCCATGGAAGTTATTTGGGTAAAATTTGTCTCCACTTTTATGGATTGGGGTGATCAGTCCTTGGTTCCAAATATTGGGGAAGATGCCAGAGCTATGGATGATGTTAAATAGTTTTAGTATAGCCTTTGGAATTTGTTGTCTGTATATTTGATAATTTCATTAAGGATACCATCAACACCACAGGCCTTTTTGGGTTGGAGGGTTTTTATTTTGTCCTGTAACTCATTCAAGGTAATTGGAGAATCCAGTGGGTTCTGGTAGTCTTTAATAGTTCATTCTAAGATCTCTTTCTCTTTCTCTTTCTCTCTCTCTCTCTCTCTATCTCTCTCTCTCTCTCTCTCTCCCTCTCTCTCTCTCTCTCTCTCTC
>NC_143031.1:10630000-10672500 GCF_057628025.1 Oncorhynchus mykiss
AGACTACCTGTCTCCCTCCATACAGACTACCTGTCTCTCTCCATACAGGCTACCTGTCTCTCTCCATACAGGCTACCTGTCTCTCTCCATACAGACTACCTGTCTCTCTCCATACAGACTACCTGTTTCTCTCCATAGAGACTACCTGTCTCCCTCCATACAGGCTACCTGTCTCTCTCCATACAGGCTACCTGTTTCTCTCCATACAGGCTACCTGTCTCTCTCCATACAGGCTACCTGTTTCTCTCCATACAGGCTACCTGTCTCCCTCCATACAGGCTACCTGTCTCTCTCCATACAGACTACCTGTCTCTCTCCATACAGACTACCTGTCTCCCTCCATACAGGCTACCTGTCTCTCTCCATACAGGCTACCTGTCTCTCTCCATACAGGCTACCTGTTTCTCTCCATACAGGCTACCTGTCTCCCTCCATACAGGCTACCTGTCTCTCTCCATACAGGCTACCTGTCTCCCTCCATACAGACTACATGTCTCTCTCCATACAGACTACCTGTCTCTCTCCATACAGGCTACCTGTCTCCCTCCATACAGACTACCTGTTTCTCTCCATACAGACTACCTGTCTCTCTCCATACAGACTACATGTCTCTCTCCATACAGGCTACCTGTCTCTCTCCATACAGGCTACCTGTCTCCCCCCATACAGACTACCTGTTTCTCTCCATACGGACTACCTGTCTCTCTCCATACAGACTACATGTCTCTCTCCATACAGACTACCTGTCTCCCTCCATACAGGCTACCTGTCTCCCTCCATACAGACTACCTGTTTCTCTCCATACAGACTACCTGTCTCTCTCCATACAGACTACATGTCTCTCTCCATACAGGCTACCTGTCTCCCTCCATACAGACTACCTGTTTCTCTCCATACAGACTACCTGTCTCTCTCCATACAGACTACATGTCTCTCTCCATACAGACTACCTGTTTCTCTCCATACAGGCTACCTGTCTCCCTCCATACAGGCTACCTGTCTCTCTCCATACAGGCTACCTGTCTCCCTCCATACAGACTACCTGTTTCTCTCCATACAGACTACCTGTCTCTCTCCATACAGACTACCTGTCTCTCTCCATACAGGCTACCTGTCTCCCTCCATACAGGCTACCTGTCTCCCTCCATACAGACTACCTGTTTCTCTCCATACAGACTACCTGTCTCTCTCCGTACAGGCTACCTGTCTCCCTCCATACAGACTACCTGTTTCTCTCCATACAGACTACCTGTCTCCCTCCATACAGGCTACCTGTCTCCCTCCATACAGGCTACCTGTCTCTCTCCATACAGGCTACCTGTCTCTCTCCATACAGACTACCTGTCTCCCTCCATACAGGCTACCTGTCTCCCTCCATACAGACTACCTGTTTCTCTCCATACAGACTACCTGTCTCTCTCCATACAGACTACCTGTCTCTTTCCATACAGGCTACCTGTCTCCCTCCATACAGGCTACCTGTCTCTCTCCATACAGGCTACCTGTCTCCCTCCATACAGACTACCTGTCTCTCTCCATACAGGCTACCTGTCTCTCTCCATACAGGCTACCTGTCTCTCTCCATACAGACTACCTGTCTCCCTCCATACAGGCTACCTGTCTCCCTCCATACAGACTACCTGTCTCTCTCCATACAGGCTACCTGTCTCCCTCCATAAAGGCTACCTGTCTCCCCCCATACAGGCTACCTGTCTCCCTCCATACAGGCTACCTGTCTCCCTCCATACAGACTACCTGTCTCTCTCCATACAGGCTACCTGTCCCTCTCCATACAGAATACCTGTCTCCCTCCATACAGGCTACCTGTCTCTCTCCATACAGACTACCTTTATCTCTCCATACAGGCTACCTGTCTCTCTCCATACAGACTACCTGTCTCCCTCCATACAGGCTACCTGTCTCTCTCCATACAGACTACCTGTCTCCCTCCATACAGGCTACCTGTCTCTCTCCATACAGACTACCTGTCTCTCTCCATACAGACTACCTGTCTCTCTCAATACAGACTACCTGTCTCCCTCCATACAGGCTACCTGTCTCCCTCCATACAGACTACCTGTTTCTCTCCATACAGACTACCTGTCTCCCTCCATACAGGCTACCTGTCTCTCTCCATACAGACTACCTGTCTCTCTCCATACAGGCTACCTGTCTCTCTCCATATAGACTACCTTTATCTCTCCATACAGGCTACCTTTATCTCTCCATACAGGCTACCTGTCTCTCTCCATACAGGCTACCTGTCTCCCTCCATACAGGCTACCTGTCTCCCCCCATACAGGCTACCTGTCTCCCTCCATACAGGCTACCTGTCTCTCTCCATACAGGCTACCTGTCTCCCTCCATACAGACTACCTGTTTCTCTCCATACAGACTACCTGTCTCTCTCCATACAGACTACATGTCTCTCTCCATACAGGCTACCTGTCTCCCTCCATACAGGCTACCTGTCTCCCCCCATACAGGCTACCTGTCTCCCTCCATACAGGCTACCTGTCTCTCTCCATACAGGCTACCTGTCTCCCTCCATACAGACTACCTGTTTCTCTCCATACAGACTACCTGTCTCTCTCCATACAGACTACATGTCTCTCTCCATACAGGCTACCTGTCTCTCTCCATACAGGCTACCTGTCTCCCTCCATACAGACTACCTGTTTCTCTCCATACAGACTACCTGTCTCTCTCCATACAGACTACATGTCTCTCTCCATACAGACTATCTGTCTCCCTCCATACAGGCTACCTGTCTCCCTCCATACAGACTACCTGTTTCTCTCCATACAGACTACCTGTCTCTCTCCATACAGACTACATGTCTCTCTCCATACAGGCTACCTGTCTCCCTCCATACAGACTACCTGTTTCTCTCCATACAGACTACCTGTCTCTCTCCATACAGACTACATGTCTCTCTCCATACAGACTACCTGTTTCTCTCCATACAGGCTACCTGTCTCCCTCCATACAGGCTACCTGTCTCTCTCCATACAGGCTACCTGTCTCCCTCCATACAGACTACCTGTTTCTCTCCATACAGACTACCTGTCTCTCTCCATACAGACTACCTGTCTCTCTCCATACAGGCTACCTGTCTCCCTCCATACAGGCTACCTGTCTCCCTCCATACAGACTACCTGTTTCTCTCCATACAGACTACCTGTCTCCCTCCATACAGGCTACCTGTCTCCCTCCATACAGACTACCTGTTTCTCTCCATACAGACTACCTGTCTCCCTCCATACAGGCTACCTGTCTCCCTCCATACAGACTACCTGTCTCCCTCCATACAGGCTACCTGTCTCCCTCCATACAGACTACCTGTTTCTCTCCATACAGACTACCTGTCTCTCTCCATACAGACTACCTGTCTCTCTCCATACAGGCTACCTGTCTCCCTCCATACAGGCTACCTGTCTCTCTCCATACAGGCTACCTGTCTCCCTCCATACAGACGACCTGTCTCTCTCCATACAGGCTACCTGTCTCTCTCCATACAGGCTACCTGTCTCTCTCCATACAGACTACCTGTCTCCCTCCATACAGGCTACCTGTCTCCCTCCATACAGACTACCTGTCTCTCTCCATACAGGCTACCTGTCTCCCTCCATAAAGGCTACCTGTCTCCCCCCATACAAGCTACCTTTCTCCCTCCATACAGGCTACCTGTCTCCCTCCATACAGACTACCTGTCTCTCTCCATACAGGCTACCTGTCTCTCTCCATACAGACTACCTGTCTCCCTCCATACAGGCTACCTGTCTCTCTCCATACAGACTACCTTTATCTCTCCATACAGACTACCTGTCTCTCTCCATACAGACTACCTGTCTCTCTCCATACAGACTACCTTTATCTCTCCATACAGGCTACCTTTATCTCTCCATACAGGCTACCTGTCTCCCTCCATACAGACTACCTGTCTCCCTCCATACAGGCTACCTGTCTCCCCCCATACAGGCTACCTGTCTCTCTCCATACAGACTACCTGTCTCTCTCCATACAGACTACCTGTCTCTCTCCATACAGACTACCTGTCTCCCTCCATACAGACTACCTGTCTCCCTCCATACAGGCTACCTGTCTCTCTCCATACAGACTACCTGTCTCTCTCCATACAGGCTACCTGTCTCTCTCCATACAGACTACCTGTCTCTCTCCATACAGACTACCTTTATCTCTCCATACAGGCTACCTGTCTCCCTCCATACAGACTACCTGTCTCCCTCCATACAGGCTACCTGTCTCCCCCCATACAGGCTACCTGTCTCTCTCCATACAGGCTACCTGTCTTTCTCCATACAGACTACCTGTCTCTCTCCATACAGACTACCTGTCTCTCTCCATACAGACTACCTTTATCTCTCCATACAGGCTACCTTTATCTCTCCATACAGGCTACCTGTCTCCCTCCATACAGACTACCTGTCTCCCTCCATACAGGCTACCTGTCTCCCCCCATACAGGCTATCTGTCTCTCTCCATACAGACTACCTGTCTCTCTCCATACAGACTACCTGTCTCCCTCCATACAGACTACCTGTCTCCCTCCATACATGCTACCTGTCTCTCTCCATACAGACTACCTGTCTCTCTCCATACAGGCTACCTGTCTCTCTCCATACAGACTACCTTTATCTCTCCATACAGACTACCTTTATCTCTCCATACAGGCTACCTGTCTCCCTCCATACAGACTACCTGTCTCCCTCCATACAGGCTACCTGTCTCCCCCCATACAGGCTACCTGTCTCTCTCCATACAGGCTACCTGTCTTTCTCCATACAGACTACCTGTCTCTCTCCATACAGACTACCTGTCTCTCTCCATACAGACTACCTTTATCTCTCCATACAGGCTACCTTTATCTCTCCATACAGGCTACCTGTCTCCCTCCATACAGACTACCTGTCTCCCTCCATACAGGCTACCTGTCTCCCCCCATACAGGCTATCTGTCTCTCTCCATACAGACTACCTGTCTCTCTCCATACAGACTACCTGTCTCCCTCCATACAGACTACCTGTCTCCCTCCATACATGCTACCTGTCTCTCTCCATACAGACTACCTGTCTCTCTCCATACAGGCTACCTGTCTCTCTCCATACAGACTACCTTTATCTCTCCATACAGACTACCTTTATCTCTCCATACAGGCTACCTGTCTCCCTCCATACAGACTACCTGTCTCCCTCCATACAGGCTACCTGTCTCCCCCCATACAGGCTACCTGTCTCTCTCCATACAGGCTACCTGTCTTTCTCCATACAGACTACCTGTCTCTCTCCATACAGACTACCTGTCTCTCTCCATACAGACTACCTTTATCTCTCCATACAGGCTACCTTTATCTCTCCATACAGGCTACCTGTCTCCCTCCATACAGACTACCTGTCTCCCTCCATACAGGCTACCTGTCTCCCCCCATACAGGCTACCTGTCTCTCTCCATACAGGCTACCTGTCTCTCTCCATACAGGCTACCTGTCTCTCTCCATACATGCTACCTGTCTCTCTCCATACAGGCTACCTGTCTCTCTCCATACAGGCTCCCTGTCTCTCTCCATACAGGCTACCTGTCTCTCTCCATACAGACTACCTGTCTCTCTCCATACAGGCTACCTGTCTCTCTCCATACAGACTACCTGTCTCCCTCCATACAGACTACCTGTCTCCCTCCATACATGCTACCTGTCTCTCTCCATACAGACTACCTGTCTCTCTCCATACAGGCTACCTGTCTCTCTCCATACAGACTACCTTTATCTCTCCATACAGACTACCTTTATCTCTCCATACAGGCTACCTGTCTCCCTCCATACAGACTACCTGTCTCCCTCCATACAGGCTACCTGTCTCCCCCCATACAGGCTACCTGTCTCTCTCCATACAGGCTACCTGTCTTTCTCCATACAGACTACCTGTCTCTCTCCATACAGACTACCTGTCTCTCTCCATACAGACTACCTTTATCTCTCCATACAGGCTACCTTTATCTCTCCATACAGGCTACCTGTCTCCCTCCATACAGACTACCTGTCTCCCTCCATACAGGCTACCTGTCTCCCCCCATACAGGCTACCTGTCTCTCTCCATACAGGCTACCTGTCTCTCTCCATACAGGCTACCTGTCTCTCTCCATACATGCTACCTGTCTCTCTCCATACAGGCTACCTGTCTCTCTCCATACAGGCTCCCTGTCTCTCTCCATACAGGCTACCTGTCTCTCTCCATACAGACTACCTGTCTCTCTCCATACAGGCTACCTGTCTCTCTCCATACAGACTACCTGTCTCTCTCCATACAGACTACCTGTCTCTCTCCATACAGACTACCTGTCTCTCTCCATACAGGCTACCTGTCTCTCTCCATACAGACTACCTGTCTCTCTCCATACAGGCTACCTGTCTCTCTCCATACAGACTACCTGTCTCTCTCCATACAGACTACCTGTCTCTCTCCGTACAGGCTACCTGTCTCTCTCCATACAGGCTACCTGTCTCTCGCCATACAGACTACCTGTCTCTCTCCGTACAGACTACCTGTCTCTCTCCATACAGGCTACCTGTCTCTCTCCATACAGACTACCTGTCTCTCTCCATACAGACTACCTGTCTCTCTCCATACAGACTACCTGTCTCTCTCCATACAGGCTACCTGTCTCTCTCCATACAGACTACCTGTCTCTCTCCATACAGGCTACCTGTCTCTCTCCATACAGGCTACCTGTCTCTCTCCATACAGACTACCTGTCTCTCTCCATACAGACTACCTGTCTCCCTCCATACAGGCTACCTGTCTCTCTCCATACAGACTACCTGTCTCTCTCCATACAGGCTACCTGTCTCTCTCCATACAGACTACCTTTATCTCTCCATACAGGCTACCTTTATCTCTCCATACAGGCTACCTGTCTCTCTCCATACAGACTACCTGTCTCTCTCCATACAGGCTACCTGTCTCTCTCCATACAGGCTACCTGTCTCTCTCCATACAGGCTACCTGTCTCTCTCCATACAGACTACCTGTCTCTCTCCATACAGACTACCTGTCTCTCTCCATACAGACTACCTTTATCTCTCCATACAGGCTACCTTTATCTCTCCATACAGGCTACCTGTCTCCCTCCATACAGACTACCTGTCTCCCTCCATACAGGCTACCTGTCTCCCCCCATACAGGCTACCTGTCTCTCTCCATACAGGCTACCTGTCTCTCTCCATACAGGCTACCTGTCTCTCTCCATACAGGCTACCTGTCTCTCTCCATACAGGCTACCTGTCTCTCTCCATACAGGCTACCTGTCTCTCTCCATACAGGCTACCTGTCTCTCTCCATACAGGCTACCTGTCTCTCTCTATACAGACTACCTGTCTCTCTCCATACAGGCTACCTGTCTCTCTCCATACAGACTACCTGTCTCTCTCCATACAGGCTACCTGTCTCTCTCCATACAGGCTACCTGTCTCTCTCCATACAGGCTACCTGTCTCTCTCCATACAGGCTACCTGTCTCTCTCCATACAGGCTACCTGTCTCTCTCCATACAGACTACCTGTCTCTCTCCATACAGACTACCTGTCTCTCTCCATACAGGCTACCTGTCTCTCTCCATACAGACTACCTGTTTCTCTCCATACAGACTACCTGTCTCCCTCCATACAGGCTACCTGTCTCTCTCCATACAGACTACCTGTCTCTCTCCATACAGGCTACCTGTCTCTCTCCATATAGACTACCTTTATCTCTCCATACAGGCTACCTTTATCTCTCCATACAGGCTACCTGTCTCTCTCCATACAGGCTACCTGTCTCCCTCCATACAGGCTACCTGTCTCCCCCCATACAGGCTACCTGTCTCCCTCCATACAGGCTACCTGTCTCTCTCCATACAGGCTACCTGTCTCCCTCCATACAGACTACCTGTTTCTCTCCATACAGACTACCTGTCTCTCTCCATACAGACTACATGTCTCTCTCCATACAGGCTACCTGTCTCCCTCCATACAGGCTACCTGTCTCCCCCCATACAGGCTACCTGTCTCCCTCCATACAGGCTACCTGTCTCTCTCCATACAGGCTACCTGTCTCCCTCCATACAGACTACCTGTTTCTCTCCATACAGACTACCTGTCTCTCTCCATACAGACTACATGTCTCTCTCCATACAGGCTACCTGTCTCTCTCCATACAGGCTACCTGTCTCCCTCCATACAGACTACCTGTTTCTCTCCATACAGACTACCTGTCTCTCTCCATACAGACTACATGTCTCTCTCCATACAGACTATCTGTCTCCCTCCATACAGGCTACCTGTCTCCCTCCATACAGACTACCTGTTTCTCTCCATACAGACTACCTGTCTCTCTCCATACAGACTACATGTCTCTCTCCATACAGGCTACCTGTCTCCCTCCATACAGACTACCTGTTTCTCTCCATACAGACTACCTGTCTCTCTCCATACAGACTACATGTCTCTCTCCATACAGACTACCTGTTTCTCTCCATACAGGCTACCTGTCTCCCTCCATACAGGCTACCTGTCTCTCTCCATACAGGCTACCTGTCTCCCTCCATACAGACTACCTGTTTCTCTCCATACAGACTACCTGTCTCTCTCCATACAGACTACCTGTCTCTCTCCATACAGGCTACCTGTCTCCCTCCATACAGGCTACCTGTCTCCCTCCATACAGACTACCTGTTTCTCTCCATACAGACTACCTGTCTCCCTCCATACAGGCTACCTGTCTCCCTCCATACAGACTACCTGTTTCTCTCCATACAGACTACCTGTCTCCCTCCATACAGGCTACCTGTCTCCCTCCATACAGACTACCTGTCTCCCTCCATACAGGCTACCTGTCTCCCTCCATACAGACTACCTGTTTCTCTCCATACAGACTACCTGTCTCTCTCCATACAGACTACCTGTCTCTCTCCATACAGGCTACCTGTCTCCCTCCATACAGGCTACCTGTCTCTCTCCATACAGGCTACCTGTCTCCCTCCATACAGACGACCTGTCTCTCTCCATACAGGCTACCTGTCTCTCTCCATACAGGCTACCTGTCTCTCTCCATACAGACTACCTGTCTCCCTCCATACAGGCTACCTGTCTCCCTCCATACAGACTACCTGTCTCTCTCCATACAGGCTACCTGTCTCCCTCCATAAAGGCTACCTGTCTCCCCCCATACAAGCTACCTTTCTCCCTCCATACAGGCTACCTGTCTCCCTCCATACAGACTACCTGTCTCTCTCCATACAGGCTACCTGTCTCTCTCCATACAGACTACCTGTCTCCCTCCATACAGGCTACCTGTCTCTCTCCATACAGACTACCTTTATCTCTCCATACAGACTACCTGTCTCTCTCCATACAGACTACCTGTCTCTCTCCATACAGACTACCTTTATCTCTCCATACAGGCTACCTTTATCTCTCCATACAGGCTACCTGTCTCCCTCCATACAGACTACCTGTCTCCCTCCATACAGGCTACCTGTCTCCCCCCATACAGGCTACCTGTCTCTCTCCATACAGACTACCTGTCTCTCTCCATACAGACTACCTGTCTCTCTCCATACAGACTACCTGTCTCCCTCCATACAGACTACCTGTCTCCCTCCATACAGGCTACCTGTCTCTCTCCATACAGACTACCTGTCTCTCTCCATACAGGCTACCTGTCTCTCTCCATACAGACTACCTGTCTCTCTCCATACAGACTACCTTTATCTCTCCATACAGGCTACCTGTCTCCCTCCATACAGACTACCTGTCTCCCTCCATACAGGCTACCTGTCTCCCCCCATACAGGCTACCTGTCTCTCTCCATACAGGCTACCTGTCTTTCTCCATACAGACTACCTGTCTCTCTCCATACAGACTACCTGTCTCTCTCCATACAGACTACCTTTATCTCTCCATACAGGCTACCTTTATCTCTCCATACAGGCTACCTGTCTCCCTCCATACAGACTACCTGTCTCCCTCCATACAGGCTACCTGTCTCCCCCCATACAGGCTATCTGTCTCTCTCCATACAGACTACCTGTCTCTCTCCATACAGACTACCTGTCTCCCTCCATACAGACTACCTGTCTCCCTCCATACATGCTACCTGTCTCTCTCCATACAGACTACCTGTCTCTCTCCATACAGGCTACCTGTCTCTCTCCATACAGACTACCTTTATCTCTCCATACAGACTACCTTTATCTCTCCATACAGGCTACCTGTCTCCCTCCATACAGACTACCTGTCTCCCTCCATACAGGCTACCTGTCTCCCCCCATACAGGCTACCTGTCTCTCTCCATACAGGCTACCTGTCTTTCTCCATACAGACTACCTGTCTCTCTCCATACAGACTACCTGTCTCTCTCCATACAGACTACCTTTATCTCTCCATACAGGCTACCTTTATCTCTCCATACAGGCTACCTGTCTCCCTCCATACAGACTACCTGTCTCCCTCCATACAGGCTACCTGTCTCCCCCCATACAGGCTATCTGTCTCTCTCCATACAGACTACCTGTCTCTCTCCATACAGACTACCTGTCTCCCTCCATACAGACTACCTGTCTCCCTCCATACATGCTACCTGTCTCTCTCCATACAGACTACCTGTCTCTCTCCATACAGGCTACCTGTCTCTCTCCATACAGACTACCTTTATCTCTCCATACAGACTACCTTTATCTCTCCATACAGGCTACCTGTCTCCCTCCATACAGACTACCTGTCTCCCTCCATACAGGCTACCTGTCTCCCCCCATACAGGCTACCTGTCTCTCTCCATACAGGCTACCTGTCTTTCTCCATACAGACTACCTGTCTCTCTCCATACAGACTACCTGTCTCTCTCCATACAGACTACCTTTATCTCTCCATACAGGCTACCTTTATCTCTCCATACAGGCTACCTGTCTCCCTCCATACAGACTACCTGTCTCCCTCCATACAGGCTACCTGTCTCCCCCCATACAGGCTACCTGTCTCTCTCCATACAGGCTACCTGTCTCTCTCCATACAGGCTACCTGTCTCTCTCCATACATGCTACCTGTCTCTCTCCATACAGGCTACCTGTCTCTCTCCATACAGGCTCCCTGTCTCTCTCCATACAGGCTACCTGTCTCTCTCCATACAGACTACCTGTCTCTCTCCATACAGGCTACCTGTCTCTCTCCATACAGACTACCTGTCTCCCTCCATACAGACTACCTGTCTCCCTCCATACATGCTACCTGTCTCTCTCCATACAGACTACCTGTCTCTCTCCATACAGGCTACCTGTCTCTCTCCATACAGACTACCTTTATCTCTCCATACAGACTACCTTTATCTCTCCATACAGGCTACCTGTCTCCCTCCATACAGACTACCTGTCTCCCTCCATACAGGCTACCTGTCTCCCCCCATACAGGCTACCTGTCTCTCTCCATACAGGCTACCTGTCTTTCTCCATACAGACTACCTGTCTCTCTCCATACAGACTACCTGTCTCTCTCCATACAGACTACCTTTATCTCTCCATACAGGCTACCTTTATCTCTCCATACAGGCTACCTGTCTCCCCCCATACAGACTACCTGTCTCCCTCCATACAGGCTACCTGTCTCCCCCCATACAGGCTACCTGTCTCTCTCCATACAGGCTACCTGTCTCTCTCCATACAGGCTACCTGTCTCTCTCCATACATGCTACCTGTCTCTCTCCATACAGGCTACCTGTCTCTCTCTATACAGGCTCCCTGTCTCTCTCCATACAGGCTACCTGTCTCTCTCCATACAGACTACCTGTCTCTCTCCATACAGGCTACCTGTCTCTCTCCATACAGACTACCTGTCTCTCTCCATACAGACTACCTGTCTCTCTCCATACAGACTACCTGTCTCTCTCCATACAGGCTACCTGTCTCTCTCCATACAGACTACCTGTCTCTCTCCATACAGGCTACCTGTCTCTCTCCATACAGACTACCTGTCTCTCTCCATACAGACTACCTGTCTCTCTCCGTACAGGCTACCTGTCTCTCTCCATACAGGCTACCTGTCTCTCGCCATACAGACTACCTGTCTCTCTCCGTACAGACTACCTGTCTCTCTCCATACAGGCTACCTGTCTCTCTCCATACAGACTACCTGTCTCTCTCCATACAGACTACCTGTCTCTCTCCATACAGACTACCTGTCTCTCTCCATACAGGCTACCTGTCTCTCTCCATACAGACTACCTGTCTCTCTCCATACAGGCTACCTGTCTCTCTCCATACAGGCTACCTGTCTCTCTCCATACAGACTACCTGTCTCTCTCCATACAGACTACCTGTCTCTCTCCATACAGACTACCTTTATCTCTCCATACAGGCTACCTTTATCTCTCCATACAGGCTACCTGTCTCCCTCCATACAGACTACCTGTCTCCCTCCATACAGGCTACCTGTCTCCCCCCATACAGGCTACCTGTCTCTCTCCATACAGACTACCTGTCTCTCTCCATACAGACTACCTGTCTCTCTCCATACAGACTACCTGTCTCCCTCCATACAGACTACCTGTCTCCCTCCATACAGGCTACCTGTCTCCCCCCATACAGGCTACCTGTCTCTCTCCATACAGGCTACCTGTCTCTCTCCATACAGGCTACCTGTCTCTCTCCATACAGGCTACCTGTCTCTCTCCATACAGGCTACCTGTCTCTCTCCATACAGGCTACCTGTCTCTCTCCATACAGGCTACCTGTCTCTCTCCATACAGGCTACCTGTCTCTCTCCATACAGACTACCTGTCTCTCTCCATACAGGCTACCTGTCTCTCTCCATACAGACTACCTGTCTCTCTCCATACAGGCTACCTGTCTCTCTCCATACAGGCTACCTGTCTCTCTCCATACAGGCTACCTGTCTCTCTCCATACAGACTACCTGTCTCTCTCCATACAGACTACCTGTCTCTCTCCATACAGACTACCTTTATCTCTCCATACAGGCTACCTTTATCTCTCCATACAGGCTACCTGTCTCCCTCCATACAGACTACCTGTCTCCCTCCATACAGGCTACCTGTCTCCCCCCATACAGGCTACCTGTCTCTCTCCATACAGGCTACCTGTCTCTCTCCATACAGGCTACCTGTCTCTCTCCATACAGGCTACCTGTCTCTCTCCATACAGGCTACCTGTCTCTCTCCATACAGGCTACCTGTCTCTCCATACAGGCTACCTGTCTCTCTCCATACAGGCTACCTGTCTCTCTCCATACAGACTACCTGTCTCTCTCCATACAAGCTACCTGTCTCTCTCCATACAGACTACCTGTCTCTCTCCATACAGACTACCTGTCTCTCTCCATACAGACTACCTGTCTCTCTCCATACAGGCTACCTGTCTCTCTCCATACAGACTACCTGTCTCCCTCCATACAGGCTACCTGTCTCCCCCCATACAGGCTACCTGTCTCTCTCCATACAGACTACCTGTCTCTCTCCATACAGACTACCTGTCTCCCTCCATACAGACTACCTGTCTCCCTCCATACAGGCTACCTGTCTCTCTCCATACAGACTACCTGTCTCTCTCCATACAGGCTACCTGTCTCTCTCCATACAGACTACCTTTATCTCTCCATACAGGCTACCTTTATCTATCCATACAGGCTACCTGTCTCCCTCCATACAGACTACCTGTCTCCCTCCATACAGGCTACCTGTCTCCCCCCATACAGGCTACCTGTCTCTCTCCATACAGGCTACCTGTCTCTCTCCATACAGACTACCTGTCTCTCTCCATACAGACTACCTGTCTCTCTCCATACAGACTACCTTTATCTCTCCATACAGGCTTCCTTTATCTCTCCATACAGGCTACCTGTCTCCCTCCATACAGACTACCTGTGTCCCTCCATACAGGCTACCTGTCTCCCCCCATACAGGCTACCTGTCTCTCTCCATACAGGCTACCTGTCTCTCTCCATACAGGCTACCTGTCTCTCTCCATACAGGCTACCTGTCTCTCTCCATACAGGCTACCTGTCTCTCTCCATACAGGCTACCTGTCTCTCTCCATACAGGCTACCTGTCTCTCTCCATACAGACTACCTGTCTCTCTCCATACAGGCTACCTGTCTCTCTCCATACAGACTACCTGTCTCTCTCCATACAGACTACCTGTTTCTCTCCATACAGACTACCTGTCTCTCTCCATACAGGCTACCTGTCTCTCTCCATACAGACTACCTGTCTCTCTCCATACAGGCTACCTGTCTCTCTCCATACAGACTACCTGTCTCTCTCCATACAGACTACCTGTCTCTCTCCGTACAGGCTACCTGTCTCTCTCCATACAGGCTACCTGTCTCTCTCCGTACAGACTACCTGTCTCTCTCCATACAGGCTACCTGTCTCTCTCCATACAGGCTACCTGTCTCTCTCCATACAGACTACCTGTCTCTCTCCATACAGACTACCTGTCTCTCTCCATACAGGCTACCTGTCTCTCTCCATACAGACTACCTGTCTCTCTCCATACAGGCTACCTGTCTCTCTCCATACAGACTACCTGTCTCTCTCCATACAGGCTACCTGTCTCTCTCCATACAGACTACCTGTCTCTCTCCATACAGGCTACCTGTCTCTCGCCATACAGGCTACCTGTCTCTCTCCATACAGACTACATGTCTCTCTCCATACAGGTTGTTAAGGGCTTGTTTAATACGTGGGTGGAGATGAACTCATATTTGCCAATTTCTTCAACATGTACATTTAGAAACTCCATCCGCTCCGGCGGTTACCTCACCCTGCGTCACAGTCGACGTCTCTCCCGGGTGAAAGGTCGTCACTAGGAGCGCTCATTGGCTCTCCATCTGATTCTGTTTGTTTTTGTTGTTGTTGCCTCTCTGAAAGCGCAGTTAACCACACACACTCTGCACAAAAGAGAGCCCGGAGTTTAAAGTAATTGTAAATCAAAAAGAAATTATGAGAGAACATGTCTGTAATGTGGCTGGCAGATGGGTTTCCAGAGAGAGCCTTATGTCTGCTTGATCTGCGTGGTGAAATGTAAAGCACAACACATATTCCTAATGACACCCAGCCGGGCCTTCTCTCACACGTGTCATCTCTTCTCTGTGTCTGATATATGATCAAACTCCTCAGTCTCCAGCTTCAGCACAGACACACAAATCCCACTGTGTTATTTGGGTCTAGCAGCACTCCCATGCCACCTCCCTCCACAGTCCCAGTGTCCTCTATGTTCCTCCTGTCCCTCTCCTTCTCCTAGCCTCCCATGCCACCTCTCTCCACAGTCCCAGTGTCCTCTTCGTCCCTCCTGTCCCTGTCCTTCTCCTGGCCTTGGCCACGGTCAGGCACCAGCCAGGTCTGCTGAGTAGAACTCACCACTAGAGATCTGACTCTAAACCCCATTGTATTCCTTTGATGTCTTCAGTTGGCGCTTCATTGTGGGCTGACTTGGCTGACAGGGCTCCTGTGCCAGCGTGCAGTGCACCCGTCCTGGGCAGGGCGATTGGGTAGGTGGGTGGCAGCTGGACGCCGTGGCACCCGCAGGACAGCTGAAAGAACTAATCAGCAGCTGGCGTGGAGAAGGAGTGCGGTGGAGTTGAGGGCCTAATTAAATCAATACAGGCAGTGGCATGGTAACCTCTCAACCACCCCTCCCCCACAGCCACTATGGCTGGGCCAGGTAGAAATAAATGACTACCTGGTAACTACGGGGTCCATGTCGGCTGCCATCGGCCAGAGAATCAGTCAGACAGAAGGATCCCCAACCTCCTCCACCCTCCTCCTACAACAAGGTTAATGACAGGCTAGTAGACAGGAGGAGATCATTGCAGTGTTATAGTGGAGTGGGTGCAGTCATATCTACAACCTACTGTAAAGGTCGCTCTCTCTCTCTCTCTCTCTCTATATATATATATATATATATACAGTGCCTTGCGAAAGTATTCGGCCCCCTTGAACTTTGCGACCTTTTGCCACATTTCAGGCTTCAAACATAAAGATATAAAACTGTATTTTTTTGTGAAGAATCAACAACAAGTGGGACACAATCATGAAGTGGAACGACATTTATTGGATATTTCAAACTTTTTTAACAAATCAAAAACTGAAAAATTGGGCGTGCAAAATGATTCAGCCCCCTTAAGTTAATACTTTGTAGCGCCACGTATCAGATCCACACGCACACAGTTTGTAACACCATATCAACCGAATGAGAAATGAGAAATAATTCTCTAATTTCACTCAGATCAAAGACAGTAGTTACACCATACCCTAACTTTCATGTTGTTATTGGAAAAGAGAATTACGTGGTTAAATAAAGGAGAAATAAATCAAATCCTGGCGATGACATACGGTGTACAACATGATTCACAGCAGAGAGAGCAGAATATAGTCCCATCCAGGAATGCTCTCTGAACTCATTGAATTCCTACTCTGTAAAGCTACAGTGTAGTGTACACGGGAGTGGAGTGTGAATCAAGGCCACTGAAAGGTAGAGCTGTACATCTGCAGTGTCCACCACACCTTTATCTCGTCGCTGGTTTAACGGCCAGTGGATGGATGGAATTATCATCCTTTTCACAGTTGACTTTATGCTGCCTCAAAAACAAGCCAGGTACAAATTCAAAAATAAAAAGCAGTTCTTTTTAGAAATGGATTTCAGGCGTACATGTCATTTCTCCCTCCCTGTACAAGGCCGCATTTAGCCAATCAGACCCCCCCCCCCCCCACACTCAGATAAAAAAAACTGAAAAAAACAGCCTCACAAGGTGTATGGAAAATTGTACAAAAATAAGATTTTATTCTATTGATCCCAAAGTGGTATGGGCTTGGAAAAAAATAACTAATCTATAATAAGGAAAAGAAAGAAGCAATAATTCAGAGGAATTGAAAGTATTGATTCCCATCCACAGCCATGAGCTCACACTACAGAAGCATTTAGCCTGAGGGGGAGGAGAGGAGAGGCAGTGCTGTATTCCCTTACTCATTACCGCTCTCCCCCGTTCTCCCTGTTCTCCTCCCTGGTTCCCCCCGTTCTCCCTGTTCTCCTCCCTGGTTCCCCCCGTTCTCCCTGTTCTCCTCCCTGGTTCCCCCCGTTCTCCCTGTTCTCCTCCCTGGTTCCGCCCGTTCTCCCTGTTCTCCTCCCTGGTTCCGCCCGTTCTCCCTGTTCTCCTCCCTGGTTCCGCCCGTTCTCCCTGTTCTCCTCCCTGGTTCCGCCCGTTCTCCCTGTTCTCCTCCCTGGTTCCGCCCGTTCTCCCTGTTATCCTCCATGGTTCCCCCCATTCTCCCTGTTCTCCTCCCCCATTCTCCCTGTTCTCCTTCCTGGTTCCCCCCGTTCTCCCTGTTCTCCTCCCTGGTTCCCCCCGTTCTCCCTGTTCTCCTCCCTGGTTCCCTCTGTCTGGTCTGTCTGGCCTGTCTGGTCTGTCTGGCCTGTCTGGTCTGTCTGTCCTGTCTGGTCTGTCTGGTCTGTCTGGCCTGTCTGGTCGGTCTGTCCTGTCTGGCCTGTCTGGTCTGTCTGTCCTGTCTGGTCTGTCTGGTCTGTCTGGCCTGTCTGGTCTGTCTGGCCTGTCTGGTCTGTCTGTCCTGTCTGGTCTGTCTGGTCTGTCTGGCCTGTCTGGTTTGTCTGGTCTGTCTGGTTAAAACTCACAGAGGGGAAAACACACCGAACACAAAGGAAACAATGGAAGCAATGTTGGTGTTTTATGTACACTGTATTTATAGTAAACATCCTAGGCTGTTGGAAGAGGCAGGTGAAGAGAATAGTGTGAAAGTACATACTATTCTAGTTGTGTTGGTTTCATTAGAAGGTTTATAGTGTACTACATGTTGAACACTGCTCAGTGGAGGTGTATGTGGATCTGCGGTGTGCAGTGTTGTCTGTCCGTGTCCCAGTATGTATCAGTAGATGGGACTTCAGGAGTGATTTAGGTTCCCTCCTCCCTCTCCCCATACTGGCCTTAGCTCTGACCCATTTTTAAGGGAGGGGAGGGGGGTCAGACCCCCCCCCCCCCCCTACCCTCTTCCTCTCCTCTCGTCTTCTCCCCGTGCACTCACACCATCCTCTTCTCCAGGTCATTATTGTGAAATATGATGAGGCCTGGATATGCCCTCATGAAATTTCAATGAGCATTGATCTGTGTGATTGCAAGGAATCCTTCACATAGTGGTTTGAGTAGGGGGAGAGGGAGGAGGAGAGGGAGGAGGAGAGGAAGGAGGAGAGTGAGGAAGAAAGGGAGATAGGGAGGGGGGAGTTGTGTTAATTTATTGATTGCTGTTTAGTTTTACTCGTTTGAATCTGTTCTGGTTTGGTAGAGGGCTGTCAGAATGCCTGTCCCTATGGGGCTCCTGAGTGGCGCAGCGGTCTAAGGCACTGCCTGTCACTACAGACACCCTGGTTCAAATCCAGGCTGTATCACAACCGGCCGTGATGGGGAGTCCCATAGGGCGACGCACAATTGGCCCAGCGTTGCCGGGGTAGGCCGTCATTGTAAATAAGAATTTGTTCTTAACTGACTTGACTAGTTAAATAAAGGTAAAAAAAAAAAATGTTTAAGGTTAAAAGAAATATGATACCATGTCATTATTCTCCCATATACACTACTAGACTGTTGAAAATCCACAGTGTCAAAAACCACCAGCATGAAAATTCTCCTGACACTTATTTTCCCTTCTTGCTACGATTGCAACATTTGGCTGTGGTGTGGTGTGAAGGGTTGCTGTAGTGTCCAGTAATGTGTTGATCTCTGACCGTGGTCGAGTAGGGTTACTAAGATGAAGTAATGTCATGTGTTCTGTTCTCAAGGTATAAATTGAAGTAAACTCCAAGGACAAATTCCTGTTCATATTGGGTCACTTTATAAAAAAAATATTTAAAAAAAAAATATATCATCACTGCAATTTCTTTTCTCTTCAGTAATTCTGCCGTTGAATTTTTTTTTGCAAGGAGTCAAAATAAGGTCTGAGTTGGTACAACCTCCTGGCGCTGCCCTTCGTGCTTTTTCTGTATAAAACCACTAGCTAATGCAGGGAGAAACACAAACCAGCGTCTCTTCCCAATGTCAACACGGGTTAACAAGTGGAAAATAATGACACAGCAGTTAGAGGAGTGAATTCTTCTTCATTATAAACACTCTCCGTGTGGTTTGAGCTGTTTCACATGTAGAGAGGACAGAGATCACTTCTCCATTCAACAAACGTGTTTATTTGGTCAAGTTTCACTAGCGTCATATCTATAGTGTGGTGTTTCAATAAACTGTCTGTTTCTAAAGACACAATGGCAGGAGTTAAGATGGTGTGGGTTGTTGATTAACAGACGTTTCCTGATAAGATGGTGTGGGTTGTTGATTAACAGGCGTTTCCTGATAAGATGGTGTGGGTTGTTGATTAACAGACGTTTCCTGATAAGATGGTGTGGGTTGTTGATTAACAGACGTTTCCTGATAAGATGGTGTGGGTTGTTGGTTGACAGACATTTCCTGATAAGATGGTGTGGGGTTGTTGATTAACAGACGTTTCCTGATAAGATGGTGTGGGTTGTTGGTTGACAGGAGTTTCCTGATAAGATGGTGTGGGTTGTTGGTTGACAGACATTTCCTGATAAGATGGTGTGGGTTGTTGGTTGACAGACATTTCCTGATAAGATGGTGTGGGTTGTTGGTTGACAGACATTTCCTGATAAGATGGTGTGGGTTGTTGATTAACAGACGTTTCCTGATAAGATGGTGTGGGTTGTTGGTTGACAGGCGTTTCCTGATAAGATGGTGTGGGTTGTTGATTAACAGGCGTTTCCTGATAAGATGGTGTGGGTTGTTGGTTGACAGGAGTTTCCTGATAAGATGGTGTGGGTTGTTGGTTGACAGACGTTTCCTGATAAGATGGTGTGGGTTGTTGGTTGACAGGAGTTTCCTGATAAGATGGTGTGGGTTGTTGATTAACAGACGTTTCCTGATAAGATGGTGTGGGTTGTTGGTTGACAGGCGTTTCCTGATAAGATGGTGTGGGTTGTTGATTAACAGGCGTTTCCTGATAAGATGGTGTGGGTTGTTGGTTGACAGGAGTTTCCTGATAAGATGGTGTGGGTTGTTGGTTGACAGACATTTCCTGATAAGATGGTGTGGGTTGTTGGTTGACAGACATTTCCTGATAAGATGGTGTGGGTTGTTGATTAACAGGAATTTCCTGATACGATGGTGTGGGTTGTTGGTTGTTTGTCTTTAACATGTTTAGTTTTATAACTGCGATTGTCTATGATTGGACTATGATTATAGCTTGTGGCAGGTAAACTAGTTAAGAGTGTTGAGCCAGTAACTGGAAGGTTACTGGTTCCAGTCCCAGAGCCGACTAGGTAAGTGTCAAAGACAGTTAACCCTAATTACTCCTGTAAGTTGCTCTGGATCAGCTGTCAGCTTTTTGACCACCTCTCCACTTCATTCATACGAATGGGAACATATGTGCACATTTGAAAGCCTATAAAGTCCCCTGTTATATCTGTTGGTCTCTTTGCATAGACTAGTACTTTGATCTTTGAAATCATGTTTTTCTCTCTCAGCCGGCATCAACAGTGAAGGGAAATCATGTTTTTCTCTCTCAGCCGGCATCAACAGTGAAGGGAAATCATGTTTTTCTCTCTCAGCCGGCATCAACAGTGAAGGGAAATCATGTTTTTCTCTCTCAGCCGGCATCAACAGTGAAGGGAAATCATGTTTTTCTCTCTCAGCCGGCATCAACAGTGAAGGGAAATCATGTTTTTCTCTCTCAGCCGGCATCAACAGTGAAGGGAAATCATGTTTTTCTCTCTCAGCCGGCATCAACAGTGAAGGGAAATCATGTTTTTCTCTCTCAGCCGGCATCAACAGTGAAGGGAAATCATGTTTTTCTCTCTCAGCCGGCATCAACAGTGAAGGGAAATCATGTTTTTCTCTCTCAGCCGGCATCAACAGTGAAGGGAAATCATGTTTTTCTCTCTCAGCCGGCATCAACAGTGAAGGGAAATCATGTTTTTCTCTCTCAGCCGGCATCAACAGTGAAGGGAAATCATGTTTTTAATGAACACCACAAAACATCTCATTTTGTCATGTTGATATTGCTCCAGTGGATATTTTGCTTCAAACGGCCTGCTCCAGACAAACTGCGCATCTCCCCTCCTCTCCTACCCCTCCTCCCCCGGTCCTCTCACTCCTCTCCCTCCCCCTTCCCCTCCTCTCCTCTGCCCCCTCTTGCTGCCCTCTTACCTCTCGTTAAGTGAATATTATCCGCTCTCCTAGTGCGAAGATTGTGCCCAATGTGGAAATCGATAGCAATAAAGGGGACTGAACAGCCTCTGACATCCACAACTGCGTGGCCATGTTGACACACAGAGCAGAGCCCATCCATCTCCATATCTGCTTGTTAATGGAGCCTTTACAGGCAGCGTCACCCAGCCCCCAGCCCCGACCCCCAGCCCCGGCCCTCATTCCCCAGCCCCCAGCCCGAACCCCAGCCCCGACCCCCAGCCCCGACCCCCAGCCCCCAGCCCCGGCCCTCATCCCCCAGCCCCCAGCCCCGAACCCTACTACACCCCACAGAGAGAGAGACAGACACAGAGATAATTATATATATATAGAGAGAGACAAGGCAAGAAGGGCATTCTATGCCATCGAAAGGAGCATACATTTCAACATACCAATTAGGATTTGGCTAAAAATACTTGAATCAGTCATAGAGCCCATTGCCCTTTATGGTTGTGAGGTCTGGGGTCCGCTCACCAACCAAGACTTCACAAAATGGGACAAACACCAAATTGAGACTCTGCAGGGCAGAATTCTGCAAAAATATCCTCAGTGTACAACGTAGAACACCAAATAATGCATGCAGAGCAGAATTAGGCCGATACCCACTAATTATCAAAATCCAGAAAAGAGCCGTTAAATTCTATAACCACCTAAAAGGAAGCGATTCCCAAACCTTCCATAACAAAGCCATCACCTACAGAGAGATGAGCCTGGAGAAGAGTCCACTAAGCAAGCTGGTCCTGGGGCTCTGTTCATAAACACAAACACACCCTACAGAGCCCCAGGACATCAGCACAATTAGACCCAACCAAATCATGAGAAAACAAAAAGATAATTACTTGACACATTGGAAAGAATTTACAAAAAAACAGAGCAAACTAGAATGCTATTTGGCCCTACACAGAGAGTACACAGCGGCAGAATACCTGACCACTGTGACTGACCCAAAATGAAGGAAAGCTTTGACTATGTACAGACTCAGTGAGCATAGCCTTGCTATTGAGAAAGGCCGCCGTAAGCAGACATGGCTCTCAAGAGAAGACAGGCTATGTGCTCACTGCCCACAAAATGAGGTGGAAACTGAGTTGCACTTCCTAACCTCCTGCCCAATGTATGACCATATTAGAGAGACATATTTCCCTCAGATTACACAGATCCACAAAGAATTCGAAAACAAATCCAATTTTGCTAAACTCCCATATCTACTGGGTGAAATTCCACAGTGTGCCATCACAGCAGCAAGATTTGTGACCTGTTGCCACGAGAAAAGGGCAACCAGTGAAGAACAAACACCATTGTAAATACAACCCATATTTATGCTTATTTATTTTATCTTGTGTCCTTTAACCATTTGTACATTGTTAAAACACTGTATATATATATATATATAATATGACATTTGTAGTGTCTTTATTGTTTTGAAACTTCTGTATGTGTGATGTTTACTGTTAATTTTTTATTGTTTTTCACTTTATATATTCACTTTATATATTATCTACCTCACTTGCTTTGGCAATGTTAACACATGTTTCCCATGCCAATAAAGACCTTGAATTGAATTGAATTGAATTGAGAGAGAGAGAGACAGAGACAGAGACAGAGAGAGAGAGAGAGAGAGAGAGAGAGAGAGAGAGAGAGAGAGAGAGAGAGAGCGAGAGAGAGAGACAGAGAGAGAGACAGATAACAAAGAGAGAGAGACAGAGAGAGAGAGAGAGAGACAGAGAGAGAGAGAGAGAGAGACAGAGAGAGAGACAGAGAGAGAGACAGAGAGAGAGAGACAGGGTGTTTGTTGTTAAAGTGGGCCCGGTGCCCCTCTGTCTTCATGTGTGTTCTCTATACCATGTGACTGTGTTCATTAGCATACTGCATTCATTAGTATACTGCATTCATTAGTATACTGCATTCATTAGTATACTGCATTCATTAGTATACTGCATTGTATATGGAAGTGTTTAGATGTTGGTCGTTAATTTCCATGATCTACCGGTCACAAATACAGTATATACTGTAGTTATTAACACTCAGTACATGTGGATGCCATTCTCAGTCCAGATGTGCACACATGCCATATTTTTATAGTCTTTTTTATCATCTATAAGAGTCACCAGACAAATTGACTGTCTATATTGTGGTGTCCACTGAAGTGTGTGAGCCCACCACAGACAGACTAATTACAGAACACAATACACTGAGCTGGAACGGATTTACTGGAACACTACGTGGAAAGCACCTAACATCACACACACACACACACACACACACACACACACACAGACACACACACACACACACACACACACACACACACACACACACACACACACACACACACACACACACACACACACACACACACACACAAACACACACACACACACACACACACACACACACACACACACACCTAATATCTCCACTATCTATACCGTCACCGTGTCAACCCCTCTTTCTCTCTTCCTCTTTTCCCCTCGCTCCATTCTCTCCATCTGTGTGTGAATAGGTATTTTATCTGTGAATGTGGTGAGTCACAGAGGTAGTGTGTGTTTGTATATGTAGACTCTAGCTCTCCAACAGAGAACCCGGACATCACAACACACACACATTCAGCCAGACCCCTCTCTTCCTAGACCCCTCTCTGCCCAGACCCCTCTCTGCCCAGACCTCTCTCTGCCCAGACCCCTCTCTGCCCAGAACCGTCTCTGCCCAGACCCCTCTCGGCCCAGACCCCTCTCTCCCCTGAACCCTCTCTTCCCAGACCCCTCTCTGCCCAGACCCCTCTCTCCCCAGAACCCTCTCTGCCCAGACCCCTCTCTGCCCAGACCCCTCTCTCACCAGAACCCTCTCTGCCCAGACCCCTCTCTGCCCATACCTTTCTCTGCCCAGACCTCTCTCTGCCCAGACCTCTCTCTGCCCAGACCCCTCTCTGCCCAGACCCCTCTCTGCCCAGACCCCTCTCTGCCCAGACCTCTCTCTGCCCAGACCCCTCTCTGCTCAGACCCCTCTCTACCCAGACCTCTCTCTGCCCAGACCCCTCTCTGCCCAGACCCCTCTCTGCCCAGACCTCTCTCTGCCCAGACCTCTCTCTGCCCAGACCTCTCTCTGCCCAGACCTCTCTCTGCCCAGACCCCTCTCTGCCCAGACCCCTCTCTGCCCAGACCTCTCTCTGCCCAGACCTCTCTCTGCCCAGACCCCTCTCTGCCCAGACCCCTCTCTGCCCGGACCCCTCTCTGCCCAGACCTCTCTCTGCCCAGACCTCTCTCTGCCCAGACCCCTCTCTGCCCAGACCCCTCTCTGCCCAGACCCCTCTCTTCCCAGACCCCTCTCTGCCCAGACCCCTCTCTCTGCCCAGACCCCTCTCTCTGCCCAGACCCCTCTCTCTGCCCAGACCCCTCTCTGCCCAGACCCCTCTCTCCCCAGACCCCTCTCTGCCCAGACCCCTCTCTGCCCAGACATCTCTCTCTGCCCAGACCTCTCTCTCTGCCCAGACCCCTCTCTCCCCAGACCCCTCTCTGCCCAGACATCTCTCTCTGCCCAGACCCCTCTCTCTGCCCAGACCCCTATCTCCCCAGACCCCTCTCTCCCCAGACCCCTCTCTTCCCAGACCCCTCTCTGCCCAGACATCTCTCTCTGCCCAGACCCCTCTCTCTGCCCAGACCCCTCTCTCCCCAGACCCCTCTCTCCCCAGACCCCTCTCTCCCCCAGACCCAGCAGAAGAAAGGGTCATTGTTCCCATGTCAAAATGCTGCAGGCGTCTTGACAAAGACCCGTGAGGTTATGACAACAGGAAGAGAAACCCCCAGGAACAGGGATGGCTGGTGTTCTGTGGCATTTGGCTGTGCAGATTCCTGCTGGAATATCTCACCTTTCAGCCCCTGTGGTGAAAACACTCTTTGCCACAGACATGATCTGATCCTTTTCAGAACAAGAAAGCATTTGTGTCCGTGTTAATGTGCAAACTGTTCTGCTTCAGAAGTGTGATTATTCTAGCAACAGGAATAGTCTAACCTTGTCATTCACCTCTATGGTGTACCTAAACTACACCTGTCCATGGCAAGATGTTTTTGAACATTTCTTCAACACTTTCCATCTCTTTCTCTTTGGTGAACACATCCTTGGGCCTCTCAGAAGAGGAACCAAACCCCTTTCTCTGTCTGTGCTGTTGTTGAGTCTCTCCGAGCTCTTAAAGGCTACATTTGGGTGAAAGATAGGAACTCTTCAGTGAACAATGATCTGGGGCTGGGCGGCCATCTTCTCTCCCCCTGCCTCCTCTCCACCATTCTGGCTCTTCTGTCACTAGTTGCCTGCCTGGCTGGCTGTCACCAGGCATGTAAATAGGCTTGTCACGTCCCCTCTCTGACTGACATGCTTTTACAGGTCTCTCTCTCTTCTGACAGGATAATGGGTTTTAACCTGTAATTTCAATGCTAAACGTAAAAAGTAAATGTCCTTTAAAATCTCCAGATTACCATACCATACGTGCTTTTTACACTCACTTTCATAAATAAGGGCAGTCTAGCTTCATGGGAATGTGAAATTACTTCCATTAGCCACGATCGAATATTTAAATCTCTTCCACTGTGCTTCACATTGACTTGCAGTAGCTACAATCATATATGTAAATCCCCTCCACTCTTCTTTACATTGACTTGCATTAGCTACAATCATATATGTAAATCCCCTCCACTCTTCTTTACATTGACTTGCATTAGCTACAATCATATATGTAAATCCCCTCCACTCTTCTTTACATTGACTTGCAGTAGCTACAATCTTATATGTAAATCCCCTCCACTCTTCTTTACATTGACTTGCATTAGCTACAATCATATATGTAAATCCCCTCCACTCTTCTTTACATTGACTTGCAGTAGCTACAATCATATATGTAAATCCCCTCCACTCTTCTTTACATTGACTTGCATTAGCTACAATCATATATGTAAATCCCCTCCACTCTTCTTCACATTGACTTGCATTAGCTACAATCATATATGTAAATCCCCTCCACTCTTCTTCACATTGACTTGCATTAGCTACAATCATATATGTAAATCCCCTCCACTCTTCTTTACATTGACTTGCATTAGCTACAATCATATATGTAAATCCCCTCCACTCTTCTTTACATTGACTTGCAGTAGCTACAATCATATATGTAAATCCCCTCCACTCTTCTTTACATTGACTTGCAGTAGCTACAATCATATATGTAAATCCCCTCCACTCTTCTTCACATTGACTTGCAGTAGCTACAATCATATATGTAAATCCCCTCCACTCTTCTTCACATTGACTTGCAGTAGCTACAATCATATATGTAAATCCCCTCCACTCTTCTTTACATTGACTTGCAGTAGCTACAATCATATATGTAAATCCCCTCCACTCTTCTTCACATTGACTTGCAGTAGCTACAATCATATATGTAAATCCCCTCCACTCTTCTTCACATTGACTTGCAGTAGCTACAATCATATATGTAAATCCCCTCCACTCTTCTTCACATTGACTTGCAGTAGCTACAATCATATATGTAAATCCCCTCCACTCTTCTTCACATTGACTTGCAGTAGCTACAATCATATATGTAAATCCCCTCCACTCTTCTTCACATTGACTTGCATTAGCTACAATCATTTATGTAAATCCCCTCCACTCTTCTTCACATTGACTTGCAGTAGCTACAATCATATATGTAAATCCCCTCCACTCTTCTTCACATTGACTTGCAGTAGCTACAATCATATATGTAAATCCCCTCCACTCTTCTTTACATTGACTTGCATTAGCTACAATCATTTACAGTGGGGCAAAAAAAGTATTTAGTCAGCCACCAATTGTGCAAGTTCTCCCACTTAAAAAGATGAGAGGCCTGTAATTTCCATCATAGGTACACTTCAGCTATGACAGACAAAATCACATTGTAGGATTTTTAATGTATTTATTTATTGGTTTATTTGCAAATGATGGTGGAAAATAAGTACACTGCTCAAAAAAATAAAGGGAACACTAAAATAACACATCCTAGATCTGAATGAATGAAATATTCTTATTAAATACTTTTTTCTTTACATAGTTGAATGTGCTGACAACAAAATCACACAAAAATTATCAATGGAAATCAAATGTATCAACCCATGGAGGTCTGGATTTGGAGTCACACAAATTAAAGTGGAAAACCACACTACTGCTGGACAGTCTGTGGTGGATGGAGCGAGACATAATGTCCCAGATGTGCTCAATTGGATTCAGGTCTGGGGAACGGGCGGACCAGTCCATAGCATCAATGCCTTCCTCTTGCAGGAACTGCTGACACACTCCAACCACATGAGGTCTAGCATTGTCTTGCATTAGGAGGAACCCACGGCCAACTGTACCAGCAATGGTCTCACAAGGGGTCTGAGGATCTCATCTTGGTACCTGATGGCAGTCAGGCTACCTCTGCCGAGCACATGGAGGGCTGTGCGGCCCCCCAAAGAAATGCCACCCCACCCCATGACTGACCCACCGCCAAACCGGTCATGCTGTAGGATGTTGCAGGCAGCAGAACGTTCTCCACGGCGTCTCCAGACTCTGTCACGTCTGTCACATGTGCTCAGTGTGAACCTGCTTTCATCTGTGAAGAGCACAGGGCGCCAGTGGCGAATTTGCCAATCTTGGTGTTCTCTGGCAAATGCCAAACGTCCTGTACGGTGTTGGGCTGTAAGCACAACCCCCACCTGTGGACGTCGGGCCCTCATACCACCCTCATGGAGTCTGTTTCTGACCGTTTGAGCAGACACATGCACATTTGTGGCCTGCTGGAGGTCATTGTGCAGGGTCATTGTGCATGCTGTTACTGTTTAGTTTATACAGACTTATTTTTTAACATCTCTAGGTTTGAACAGAACTTAATTGGTAGAAAACCATAAAACATTATTTGTTTGGCAGTGCTCCTCCTGCTCCTCCTTGCACAAAGGCGGAGGTAGCGGTCCTGCATCTGGGTTGTTGCCCTCCTACGGCCTTCTCCACATCTCCTGATGTACTGGCCTGTCTCCTGGTAGCGCCTCCATGCTCTGGACACTACGCTGACAGACATTTATTGTCAATCAGTGTTGCTTCCTAAGTGGACAGTTTGATTTCACAGAAGTGTGATTGACTTGGAGTTACATTGTGTTGTTTAAGTGTTCCCTTTATTTTTTTGAGCAGTGTATTTGGTCAATAACAAAAGTTTATCTCAATACTTTGTTATATACCCTTTGTTGGCAATGACAGAGGTCAAACGTTTTCTGTAAGTCTTCAGAAGGTTTTCACACACTGTTGCTGGTATTTTGGCCCATTCCTCCATGCAGATCTCCTCTAGAGCAGTGATGTTTTGGGGCTGTTGCTAGGCAACATGGACTTTCAACTCCCTCCAAAGATTTTCTATGGGGTTGAGATCTGGAGACTGGCTAGGCCACTCCAGGACCTTGAAATGCTTCTTACGAAGCCACTCCTTCATTGCCCTGGTGGTGTGTTTGGGATCATTGTCATGCTGAAAGACCCAGCCACGTTTCATCTTCAATGATGGAAGGAGGTTTTCACTCAAAATTTCACGATACATGGCCCCGTTCATTCTTTCCTTTACACGAATCAGTCGTCCTGGTCCCTTTGCAGAAAAACAGCCCCAAAGCATGATGTTTCCTCCCCCATGCTTCACAGTAGGTATGGTGTTCTTTGGATGCAACTCAGCATTCTTTGTCCTCCAAACACGACGAGTTGAGTTTTTACCAAAAAGTTATATTTTGGTTTCATCTGACCATATGACATTCTCCCAATCTTCTTCTGGATCATCCAAATGCTCTCTAGCAAACTTCAGACGGGCCTGGACATGTACTGGCTTAAGCAGGGGGACACATCTGGCACTGCAGGATTTGAGTCCCTGGCGGCGTAGTGTGTTACTGATGGTAGGCTTTGTTACTTTGTTCCCAGCTCTCTGCAGGTCATTCACTAGATCCCCCCGTGTGGTTCTGGGATTTTTGCTCACCGTTCTTGTAATCATTTTGACACCACGGGGTGAGATCTTGCGTGGAGCCCCAGATCGAGGGAGATTATCAGTGGTCTTGTGTGTTTCCTAATAATTGCTCCCACAGTTGATTTCTTCAAACCAAGCTGCTTACCTATTGCAGAATCAGTCTTCCCAGCCTGGTGCAGGTCTACAATTTTGTTTCTGGTGTCCTTTGACAGCTCTTTGGTCTTGGCCATAGTGGAGTTTGGAGTTTGACTGTTTGAGGTTGTGGACAGGTGTATTTTATACTGATAACAAGTTCAAACAGGTGCCATTAATACAGGTAACGAGTGGAGGACAGAGGAGCCTCTTAAAGAAGAAGTTACAGGTTTGTGAGAGCCAGAAATCTTGCTTGTTTGTAGGTGACCAAATATTTATGCCCACTTCATGACTGTCTTGGTGTGCTTGGACCATGTTAGTTTGTTGGTGATGTGGACACCAAGGAACTCAAAGCTCTCAACCTGCTCCACTACAGCCCCGTCGATGAGAATGGGGGCGTGCTCGGTCCTCTTTTTCCTGTAGTCCACAATCATCTCCTTTGTCTTGATCACGTTGAGGGAGAGGTTGTTGTCCTGGCACCACACGGCCAGGTCTCTGACCTCCCCCCTATAGGCTGTCTCGTCATTGTCGGTGATCAGGCCTACCACTGTTGTGTCATCGTCAAACTTAATGATGGTGTTGGAGTCATGCCTGGCATTGCAGTCATGAGTGAACAGGGAGTGCAGGAGGGGACTGATGGGCCCCTGTGTTGAGGATCAGCGTGGCGGATGTGTTGTTACCTACCCTTACCACCTGGGGGCGGCATGTCAGGAAGTCCAGGATCCAGTTGCAGAGGGAGGTGTTTATTCCCAGGGTCCTTAGCTTATTGATGAGCTTTGAGGGCACTATAGTGTTGAATGCTGAGCTGTAGTTAATGAATAGCATTCTCACATAGGTGTTCCTTTTGTCCTGGTCGGAAAGGGCAGTGTGGAGTGCATCATCTGTGGATCTGTTGGGACGGTATGCAAATTGGAGTGGGTCTAGGGTTTCTGGGATAATGGTGTTGATGTGAGCCATGGATCAGCTTTTCAAAGTACTTTATGGCTACAGACGTGAGTGCTACGGGTCGGTAGTCAGTTAGGCAGGTTACCTTAGTGTTCTTGGGGTCAGGGACTATGGTGTTCTGCTTAAAACATGTTTGGTATTACAGACTCGGACAGGAACATGTTGAAAATGTCAGTGAAAGACTGTTTTGGTAAAAAGCTAAGGGCCTGAAGAAATGTAACCACTCTCAGATTAATAGACGCAATGACTGACCCTCCATGATATCAAAATGATTTTTATTAACCTCTAGCGATGAGCAATCCCGTATCCGGGAGTGTAATCATAGCCTCAAGCTCATTACCATAACGCAACATTAACTATTCATGAAAATCGCAAATGAAATGAAACAAATATATAATACATTTTTTTGTGACAAAATATCTTGTTTAAAACGGGAACGTTTTTTTATGTATTCAGGACAGTCACTTTCCTACTCTTGATAGATATTGTACTTCCTGTGGAACACAACTTCAGAAATTAGCTGGAAAATTAATAAAACAAGATGAATACTGTACGAAGAGTGAACTCAATTCCAGATTATATTCTGAACGTATGACGAAAACATTCATTGTTATGAGATTATTTTACAGTACTCTAACCATTCAGTATTGTGCGTGTGTGTGTCCTCAGCTCTGAATGAACCCACCATCGACTACGGTTTCCAACGACTGCAGAAGGTCATCCCCCGGCACCCTGGGGATCCAGAACGCCTTCCAAAGGTACCAGTCACATTTCCTGTTCTTCAAATGACCAATCAGTCCACAGCCTTGTACACTAACTGTCCAATCAGAGTCTATCAGTCACACTTCCTGTTCTTCAACTGACCATTTAGTCCACAGCCTGTACCCTAACTGTCCAATCAGAGTCTATCAGTCACACTTCCTGTTCTTCAACTGACCAGTTAGTCCACAGCCTGTACCCTAACTGTCCAATCAGAGTCTACACGTCTAAACCATTACGACCAACGGATCATTTCTCTTTAGATGTGTCAGTTTATCCTCTCCAAATCAAAATCCAATCAAAGGTTATTTGTTACGTACACAGTTTAAAGCAGCTCCTTCAACAGGGGAGGGTCACTCCTACATATTCAGCTGAACCTTATCGTACTGTAGCCGTGTTGGGTCACTCCTACATATTCAGCTGAACCTTATCGTACTGTAGCCGTGTCGGGTCACTCCTACATATTCAGCTGAACCTTATCGTACTGTAGCCGTGTTGGGTCACTCCTACATATTCAGCTGAACCTTATCGTACTGTAGCCGTGTCGGGTCACTCCTACATATTCAGCTGAACCTTATCGTACTGTAGCCGTGTTGGGTCACTCCTACATATTCAGCTGAACCTTATCGTACTGTAGCCGTGTCGGGTCACTCATACATATTCAGCTGAACCTTATCGTACTGTAGCCGTGTCGGGTCACTCCTACATATTCAGCTGAACCTTATCGTACTGTAGCCGTGTCGGGTCACTCATACATATTCAGCTGAACCTTATCGTACTGTAGCCGTGTTGGGTCACTCCTACATATTCAGCTGAACCTTATCGTACTGTAGCCGTGTTGGGTCACTCCTACATATTCAGCTGAACCAGCTGAACCTTATCGTACTGTAGCCGTGTCGGGTCACTCCTACATATTCAGCTGAACCTTATCGTACTGTAGCCGTGTCGGGTCACTCCTACATATTCAGCTGAACCTTATCGTACTGTAGCCGTGTCGGGTCACTCCTACATATTCAGCTGAACCTTATCGTACTGTAGCCGTGTTGGGTCACTCATACATATTCAGCTGAACCTTATCGTACTGTAGCCGTGTCGGGTCACTCCTACATATTCAGCTGAACCTTATCGTACTGTAGCCGTGTCGGGTCACTCATACATATTCAGCTGAACCTTATCGTACTGTAGCCGTGTCGGGTCACTCCTACATATTCAGCTAAACCAGCTGAACCTTATCGTACTGTAGCTGTGTCGGGTCACTCCTACATATTCAGCTGAACCTTATCGTACTGTAGCCGTGTCGGGTCACTCCTACATATTCAGCTGAACCTTATCGTACTGTAGCCGTGTCGGGTCACTCATACATATTCAGCTGAACCAGCTGAACCTTATCGTACTGTAGCCGTGTCGGGTCACTCCTACATATTCAGCTGAACCTTATTGTACTGTAGCCGTGTTGGGTCACTCCTACATATTCAGCTGAACCTTATCGTACTGTAGCCGTGTTGGGTCACTCCTACATATTCAGCTGAACCTTATCGTACTGTAGCCGTGTTGGGTCACTCCTACATATTCAGCTGAACCTTATCGTACTGTAGCCGTGTTGGGTCACTCCTACATATTCAGCTGAACCTTATCGTACTGTAGCCGTGTTGGGTCACTCCTACATATTCAGCTGAACCTTATCGTACTGTAGCCGTGTCGGGTCACTCCTACATATTCAGCTGAACCTTATCGTACTGTAGCCGTGTTGGGTCACTCCTACATATTCAGCTGAACCTTATCGTACTGTAGCCATGTCGGGTCACTCCTACATATTCAGCTGAACCTTATCGTACTGAAGCCGTGTTGGGTCACTCCTACATATTCAGCTGAACCTTATCGTACTGTAGCCGTGTCGGGTCACTCCTACATATTCAGCTGAACCAGCTGAACCTTATCGTACTGTAGCCGTGTTGGGTCACTCCTACATATTCAGCTAAACCAGCTGAACCTTATCGTACTGTAGCCGTGTTGGGTCACTCCTACATATTCAGCTGAACCTTATTGTACTGCAGCCGTGTTGGGTCACTCCTACATATTCAGCTAAACCAGCTGAACCTTATCGTACTGTAGCCGTGTTGGGTCACTCCTACATATTCAGCTGAACCAGCTGAACCTTATCGTACTGAAGCCGTGTTGGGTCACTCCTACATATTCAGCTGAACCTTATCGTACTGTAGCCGTGTTGGGTCACTCGTACTGTAGCCGTGTTGGGTCACTCCTACATATTCAGCTGAACCTTATCGTACTGTAGCCGTGTCGGGTCACTCCTACATATTCAGCTGAACCTTATCGTACTGTAGCCGTGTTGGGTCACTCCTACATATTCAGCTGAACCTTATCGTACTGTAGCCGTGTCGGGTCACTCATACATATTCAGCTGAACCTTATCGTACTGTAGCCGTGTTGGGTCACTCCTACATATTCAGCTGAACCTTATCGTACTGTAGCCGTGTTGGGTCACTCCTACATATTCAGCTGAACCTTATCGTACTGTAGCCGTGTCGGGTCACTCATACATATTCAGCTGAACCTTATCGTACTGTAGCCGTGTCGGGTCACTCCTACATATTCAGCTGAACCTTATCGTACTGTAGCCGTGTCGGGTCACTCATACATATTCAGCTGAACCTTATCGTACTGTAGCCGTGTTGGGTCACTCCTACATATTCAGCTGAACCTTATCGTACTGTAGCCGTGTTGGGTCACTCCTACATATTCAGCTGAACCAGCTGAACCTTATCGTACTGTAGCCGTGTCGGGTCACTCCTACATATTCAGCTGAACCTTATCGTACTGTAGCCGTGTCGGGTCACTCCTACATATTCAGCTGAACCTTATCGTACTGTAGCCGTGTCGGGTCACTCCTACATATTCAGCTGAACCTTATCGTACTGTAGCCGTGTTGGGTCACTCATACATATTCAGCTGAACCTTATCGTACTGTAGCCGTGTCGGGTCACTCCTACATATTCAGCTGAACCTTATCGTACTGTAGCCGTGTCGGGTCACTCATACATATTCAGCTGAACCTTATCGTACTGTAGCCGTGTCGGGTCACTCCTACATATTCAGCTAAACCAGCTGAACCTTATCGTACTGTAGCTGTGTCGGGTCACTCCTACATATTCAGCTGAACCTTATCGTACTGTAGCCGTGTCGGGTCACTCCTACATATTCAGCTGAACCTTATCGTACTGTAGCCGTGTCGGGTCACTCATACATATTCAGCTGAACCAGCTGAACCTTATCGTACTGTAGCCGTGTCGGGTCACTCCTACATATTCAGCTGAACCTTATTGTACTGTAGCCGTGTTGGGTCACTCCTACATATTCAGCTGAACCTTATCGTACTGTAGCCGTGTTGGGTCACTCCTACATATTCAGCTGAACCTTATCGTACTGTAGCCGTGTTGGGTCACTCCTACATATTCAGCTGAACCTTATCGTACTGTAGCCGTGTTGGGTCACTCCTACATATTCAGCTGAACCTTATCGTACTGTAGCCGTGTTGGGTCACTCCTACATATTCAGCTGAACCTTATCGTACTGTAGCCGTGTCGGGTCACTCCTACATATTCAGCTGAACCTTATCGTACTGTAGCCGTGTTGGGTCACTCCTACATATTCAGCTGAACCTTATCGTACTGTAGCCATGTCGGGTCACTCCTACATATTCAGCTGAACCTTATCGTACTGTAGCCGTGTTGGGTCACTCCTACATATTCAGCTGAACCTTATCGTACTGTAGCCGTGTCGGGTCACTCCTACATATTCAGCTGAACCAGCTGAACCTTATCGTACTGTAGCCGTGTTGGGTCACTCCTACATATTCAGCTAAACCAGCTGAACCTTATCGTACTGTAGCCGTGTTGGGTCACTCCTACATATTCAGCTGAACCTTATTGTACTGCAGCCGTGTTGGGTCACTCCTACATATTCAGCTAAACCAGCTGAACCTTATCGTACTGTAGCCGTGTTGGGTCACTCCTACATATTCAGCTGAACCAGCTGAACCTTATCGTACTGAAGCCGTGTTGGGTCACTCCTACATATTCAGCTGAACCTTATCGTACTGTAGCCGTGTTGGGTCACTCCTACATATTCAGCTGAACCAGCTGAACCTTATCGTACTGTAGCCGTGTCGGGTCACTCCTACATATTCAGCTGAACCTTATCGTACTGTAGCCGTGTCGGGTCACTCCTACATATTCAGCTGAACCTTATCGTACTGTAGCCGTGTCGGGTCACTCCTACATATTCAGCTGAACCTTATCGTACTGTAGCCGTGTTGGGTCACTCATACATATTCAGCTGAACCTTATCGTACTGTAGCCGTGTCGGGTCACTCCTACATATTCAGCTGAACCTTATCGTACTGTAGCCGTGTCGGGTCACTCATACATATTCAGCTGAACCTTATCGTACTGTAGCCGTGTCGGGTCACTCCTACATATTCAGCTAAACCAGCTGAACCTTATCGTACTGTAGCCGTGTCGGGTCACTCCTACATATTCAGCTGAACCTTATCGTACTGTAGCCGTGTCGGGTCACTCCTACATATTCAGCTGAACCTTATCGTACTGTAGCCGTGTCGGGTCACTCATACATATTCAGCTGAACCAGCTGAACCTTATCGTACTGTAGCCGTGTCGGGTCACTCCTACATATTCAGCTGAACCTTATCGTACTGTAGCCGTGTTGGGTCACTCCTACATATTCAGCTGAACCTTATCGTACTGTAGCCGTGTTGGGTCACTCCTACATATTCAGCTGAACCTTATCGTACTGTAGCCGTGTTGGGTCACTCCTACATATTCAGCTGAACCTTATCGTACTGTAGCCGTGTTGGGTCACTCCTACATATTCAGCTGAACCTTATCGTACTGTAGCCGTGTTGGGTCACTCCTACATATTCAGCTGAACCTTATCGTACTGTAGCCGTGTCGGGTCACTCCTACATATTCAGCTGAACCTTATCGTACTGTAGCCGTGTTGGGTCACTCCTACATATTCAGCTGAACCTTATCGTACTGTAGCCGTGTCGGGTCACTCCTACATATTCAGCTGAACCTTATCGTACTGTAGCCGTGTTGGGTCACTCCTACATATTCAGCTGAACCTTATCGTACTGTAGCCGTGTTAGGTCACTCCTACATATTCAGCTGAACCTTATCGTACTGTAGCCGTGTCGGGTCACTCCTACATATTCAGCTGAACCTTATCGTACTGTAGCTGTGTTGGGTCACTCCTACATATTCAGCTGAACCTTATCGTACTGTAGCCGTGTCGGGTCACTCCTACATATTCAGCTGAACCAGCTGAACCTTATCGTACTGTAGCCGTGTTGGGTCACTCCTACATATTCAGCTAAACCAGCTGAACCTTATCGTACTGTAGCCGTGTTGGGTCACTCCTACATATTCAGCTGAACCTTATTGTACTGTAGCCGTGTTGGGTCACTCCTACATATTCAGCTAAACCAGCTGAACCTTATCGTACTGTAGCCGTGTTGGGTCACTCCTACATATTCAGCTGAACCAGCTGAACCTTATCGTACTGAAGCCGTGTTGGGTCACTCCTACATATTCAGCTGAACCTTATCGTACTGTAGCCGTGTTGGGTCACTCCTACATATTCAGCTGAACCAGCTGAACCTTATCGTACTGTAGCCGTGTCGGGTCACTCCTACATATTCAGCTGAACCTTATCGTACTGTAGCCGTGTCGGGTCACTCCTACATATTCAGCTGAACCTTATCGTACTGTAGCCGTGTCGGGTCACTCCTACATATTCAGCTGAACCTTATCGTACTGTACCCGTGTTGGGTCACTCATACATATTCAGCTGAACCTTATCGTACTGTAGCCGTGTCGGGTCACTCCTACATATTCAGCTGAACCTTATCGTACTGTAGCCGTGTCGGGTCACTCATACATATTCAGCTGAACCTTATCGTACTGTAGCCGTGTCGGGTCACTCCTACATATTCAGCTAAACCAGCTGAACCTTATCGTACTGTAGCCGTGTCGGGTCACTCCTACATATTCAGCTGAACCTTATCGTACTGTAGCCGTGTCGGGTCACTCCTACATATTCAGCTGAACCTTATCGTACTGTAGCCGTGTCGGGTCACTCATACATATTCAGCTGAACCAGCTGAACCTTATCGTACTGTAGCCGTGTCGGGTCACTCCTACATATTCAGCTGAACCTTATCGTACTGTAGCCGTGTTGGGTCACTCCTACATATTCAGCTGAACCTTATCGTACTGTAGCCGTGTTGGGTCACTCCTACATATTCAGCTGAACCTTATCGTACTGTAGCCGTGTTGGGTCACTCCTACATATTCAGCTGAACCTTATCGTACTGTAGCCGTGTTGGGTCACTCCTACATATTCAGCTGAACCTTATCGTACTGTAGCCGTGTTGGGTCACTCCTACATATTCAGCTGAACCTTATCGTACTGTAGCCGTGTCGGGTCACTCCTACATATTCAGCTGAACCTTATCGTACTGTAGCCGTGTCGGGTCACTCATACATATTCAGCTGAACCAGCTGAACCTTATCGTACTGTAGCCGTGTCGGGTCACTCCTACATATTCAGCTGAACCTTATCGTACTGTAGCCGTGTTGGGTCACTCCTACATATTCAGCTGAACCTTATCGTACTGTAGCCGTGTTGGGTCACTCCTACATATTCAGCTGAACCTTATCGTACTGTAGCCGTGTTGGGTCACTCCTACATATTCAGCTGAACCTTATCGTACTGTAGCCGTGTTGGGTCACTCCTACATATTCAGCTGAACCTTATCGTACTGTAGCCGTGTTGGGTCACTCCTACATATTCAGCTGAACCTTATCGTACTGTAGCCGTGTCGGGTCACTCCTACATATTCAGCTGAACCTTATCGTACTGTAGCCGTGTTGGGTCACTCCTACATATTCAGCTGAACCTTATCGTACTGTAGCCGTGTCGGGTCACTCCTACATATTCAGCTGAACCTTATCGTACTGTAGCCGTGTTGGGTCACTCCTACATATTCAGCTGAACCTTATCGTACTGTAGCCGTGTTGGGTCACTCCTACATATTCAGCTGAACCTTATCGTACTGTAGCCGTGTCGGGTCACTCCTACATATTCAGCTGAACCTTATCGTACTGTAGCTGTGTTGGGTCACTCCTACATATTCAGCTGAACCTTATCGTACTGTAGCCGTGTCGGGTCACTCCTACATATTCAGCTGAACCAGCTGAACCTTATCGTACTGTAGCCGTGTTGGGTCACTCCTACATATTCAGCTAAACCAGCTGAACCTTATCGTACTGTAGCCGTGTTGGGTCACTCCTACATATTCAGCTGAACCTTATTGTACTGTAGCCGTGTTGGGTCACTCCTACATATTCAGCTAAACCAGCTGAACCTTATCGTACTGTAGCCGTGTTGGGTCACTCCTACATATTCAGCTGAACCAGCTGAACCTTATCGTACTGAAGCCGTGTTGGGTCACTCCTACATATTCAGCTGAACCTTATCGTACTGTAGCCGTGTTGGGTCACTCCTACATATTCAGCTGAACCAGCTGAACCTTATCGTACTGTAGCCGTGTCGGGTCACTCCTACATATTCAGCTGAACCTTATCGTACTGTAGCCGTGTCGGGTCACTCCTACATATTCAGCTGAACCTTATCGTACTGTAGCCGTGTCGGGTCACTCCTACATATTCAGCTGAACCTTATCGTACTGTACCCGTGTTGGGTCACTCATACATATTCAGCTGAACCTTATCGTACTGTAGCCGTGTCGGGTCACTCCTACATATTCAGCTGAACCTTATCGTACTGTAGCCGTGTCGGGTCACTCATACATATTCAGCTGAACCTTATCGTACTGTAGCCGTGTCGGGTCACTCCTACATATTCAGCTAAACCAGCTGAACCTTATCGTACTGTAGCCGTGTCGGGTCACTCCTACATATTCAGCTGAACCTTATCGTACTGTAGCCGTGTCGGGTCACTCCTACATATTCAGCTGAACCTTATCGTACTGTAGCCGTGTCGGGTCACTCATACATATTCAGCTGAACCAGCTGAACCTTATCGTACTGTAGCCGTGTCGGGTCACTCCTACATATTCAGCTGAACCTTATCGTACTGTAGCCGTGTTGGGTCACTCCTACATATTCAGCTGAACCTTATCGTACTGTAGCCGTGTTGGGTCACTCCTACATATTCAGCTGAACCTTATCGTACTGTAGCCGTGTTGGGTCACTCCTACATATTCAGCTGAACCTTATCGTACTGTAGCCGTGTTGGGTCACTCCTACATATTCAGCTGAACCTTATCGTACTGTAGCCGTGTTGGGTCACTCCTACATATTCAGCTGAACCTTATCGTACTGTAGCCGTGTCGGGTCACTCCTACATATTCAGCTGAACTTTATCGTACTGTAGCCGTGTTGGGTCACTCCTACATATTCAGCTGAACCTTATCGTACTGTAGCCGTGTCGGGTCACTCCTACATATTCAGCTGAACCTTATCGTACTGTAGCCGTGTTGGGTCACTCCTACATATTCAGCTGAACCTTATCGTACTGTAGCCGTGTCGGGTCTCTCCTACATATTCAGCTGAACCAGCTGAACCTTATCGTACTGTAGCCGTGTTGGGTCACTCCTACATATTCAGCTAAACCAGCTGAACCTTATCGTACTGTAGCCGTGTTGGGTCACTCCTACATATTCAGCTGAACCTTATTGTACTGTAGCCGTGTTGGGTCACTCCTACATATTCAGCTAAACCAGCTGAACCTTATCGTACTGTAGCCGTGTTGGGTCACTCCTACATATTCAGCTGAACCAGCTGAACCTTATCGTACTGAAGCCGTGTTGGGTCACTCCTACATATTCAGCTGAACCTTATCGTACTGTAGCCGTGTTGGGTCACTCCTACATATTCAGCTGAACCAGCTGAACCTTATCGTACTGTAGCCGTGTTGGGTCACTCCTACATATTCAGCTGAACCTTATCGTACTGTAGCCGTGTTGGGTCACTCCTACATATTCAGCTGAACCTTATCGTACTGTAGCCGTGTTGAGTCACTTCTACATATTCAGCTGAACCAGCTGAACCTTATCGTACTGAAGCCGTGTTGGGTCACTCCTACATATTCAGCTGAACCTTATCGTACTGTAGCCGTGTTGGGTCACTCCTACATATTCAGCTGAACCAGCTGAACCTTATCGTACTGAAGCCGTGTTGGGTCACTCCTACATATTCAGCTGAACCTTATCGTACTGTAGCCGTGTCGGGTCACTCCTACATATTCAGCTGAACCAGCTGAACCTTATCGTACTGTAGCCGTGTTGGGTCACTCAGCTGTTCCTGCCTGTTCCCATCCTACCCTCCCTGACCCAGCACCCCTCCTGTTTCCATCCTACCCTCCCTGACCCAGCTGCTCCTGGCTGTTCCCATCCTACCCTCCCTGACCCAGCTGTTCCTGCCTGTTCCCATCCTACCCTCCCTGACCCAGCTGTTCCTGCCTGTTCCCATCCTACACTCCCTGACCCAGCTGTTCCTGCCTGTTCCCATCCTACCCTCCCTGACCCAGATGCTCCTGGCTGTTCCCATCCTACCCTCCCTGACCCAGCTGCTCCTGGCTGTTTCCATCCTACCCTCCCTGACCCAGCTACTCCTGGCTGTTCCCATCCTACACTCCCTGACCCAGCTGCTCCTGGCTGTTCCCATCCTACCCTCCCTGACCCAGCTGCTCCTGGCTGTTCCCGTCCTACCCTCCCTGACCCAGCTGCTCCTGGCTGTTCCCGTCCTACCCTCCCTGACCCAGCTGCTCCTGGCTGTTCCCATCCTACCCTCCCTGACCCAGTTACTCCTGGCTGTTCCCCTCCTACCCTCCCTGACCCAGCTGCTCCTGGCTGTTCCCGTCCTACCCTCCCATGTCCCAGCTGCTCCTGACTCTGCTCTGCCTGGTCCTTAGGAGAGAAACACAGGCACTGACCGTCAGCACACACAAACACACATATACTGTATGGACCTAGAGTAGGCTATCTTCTATCTCACCTGGACTCTGGTGAGGGGAACGACTGAAACCAACCTGGACTCTGGTGAGGGGAACGACTGAAACCAACCTGGACTCTGGTGATGAAAACGACTGAAACTAACCTGGACTCTGGTGAGGGGAACGACTGAAACCAACCTGGACTCTGGTGAGGGAATCGACTGAAACTAACCTGGACTCTGGTGATGGAAATGACTGAAACTAACCTGGACTCTGGTGATGGAAATGACTGAAACTAACCTGGACTCTGGTGAGGGAATCGACTGAAACCAACCTGGACTCTGGTGATGGAAATGACTGTTCTCATGACATTAGTAACTAGAGTATCTCCAGTCATGACAGAGGTGAAAGTAAGGAGACGTTACTGTAGGACATGTGACCTATCAGAGAAGACTGAGGGAGGGGAAGTGGAGGATACTGTACTGTAGGACATGTGACCTATCAGAGAAGACTGAGGGAGGGGAAGTGGAGGATACTGTACTGTAGGACGTGTGACCTATCAGAGAAGACTGAGGGAGGGGAAGTGGAGGATACGGTACTGTAGGACGTGTGACCTATCAGAGAAGACTGAGGGAGGGGAAGTGGAGGATACTGTACTGTAGGACGTGTGACCTATCAGAGAAGACTGAGGGAGGGGAAGTGGATGCCTTTAGTTGGGTGTACACATGTCTCACTTCATTAGTTCACATTAGTATTTACAGCAGCATCAGCCGTGTAATATGCAACCAGGCAGCTATCGTAGCCATAACATTACCCCCTCCACTCACTCACTCACTCACTCACTCACTCACTCACTCACCCACTCACCCACTCACCCACTCACCCACTCACTCACTCACTTGGACGCAGACCAGTGCACCATCATGTCCACTTAGGTTGGTTTGATTTGTAAAATAATCTGACACATGGATTTTGAGGTAGTCATTTTCACTGCGTTAGTTTACCTCTTACATCAGCATGGAGTGACAAGTCACATGTTGAATACATTCTCCAACATCTCATAACGTTCATAGTAGTGAGAGGTGGCTTCTAGCAGGAAGTGATGATCTGATGATGTCATCAGGCAGCAGCCCCCCCCCCCACACACACTGATGAGGTTATCTGTGTTGGTACTGACCAGCCCACCACTCCCTCTACCACCCCTACCACCCAGCCTGGCTGCAGCTGTTCTGGGGAGGACAGACCTGATAAACCTCTGTAGGTAGTGATGGTGACACTGCCAGTTGGGTCTGTCTGCTCTCTAG
>NC_143031.1:10677500-10682500 GCF_057628025.1 Oncorhynchus mykiss
TATTTAACTAATTATGTGACTTCTGAAGGTAATTGGATGCACCAGGTCTTATTTAGGGGCTTCACAGTAAAGGGGGTGAATACATATGTAAAGGGGGTGAATACATATGTAAAGGAGGTGAATACATATGTAAAGGGGGTGAATACATATGTAAAGGGGGTGAATACATATGTAAAGGGGGTGAATACATATGTAAAGGGGGTGAATACATATGTAAAGGGGGTGAAGACATATGTAAAGGAGGAGAATACATATGTAAAGGAGGTGAATACATATGTAAAGGGGGTGAATTTGTATGTAAAGGAGGTGAATACATATGTAAAGGGGGTGAATACATATGTAAAGGGGGTGAAGACATATGTAAAGGGGGTGAATACATATGTAAAGGGGGTGAATACATATGTAAAGGAGGAGAATACATATGTAAAGGGGGTGAATACATATGTAAAGGAGGTGAATACATATGTAAAGGGGGTGAATACGTATGTAAAGGAGGTGAATACATATGTAAAGGGGGTGAATACATATGTAAAGGAGGTGAATACATATGTAAAGGGGGTGAATACGTATGTAAAGGAGGTGAATACATATGTAAAGGGGGTGAATACATATGTAAAGGAGGTGAATACATATGTAAAGGAGGTGAATACATATGTAAAGGAGGTGAATACATATGTAAAGGGGGTGAATACATATGTAAAGGGAGTGAATACATATGTAAAGGGGGTGAATACGTATGTAAAGGAGGTGAATACATATGCAAAGGGGGTGAATACATATGTAAAGGAGGTGAATACATATGTAGAGGGGGTGAATACATATGTAAAGGAGGTGAATACATATGTAAAGGAGGTGAATACATATGTAAAGGGGGTGAATACATATGTAAAGGAGGCGAATACATTTGTAAAGGAGGTGAATACATATGTAAAGGAGGTGAATACATATGTAAAGGAGGTGAATACATATGTAAAGGAGGTGAATACATATGTAAAGGAGGTGAATACATATGTAAAGGAGGTGAATACGTATGTAAAGGAGGTGAATACATATGTAAATGAGGTGAATACATATGTAAAGGGGTGAATACATATGTAGAGGGGGTGAATACATATGTAAAGGGGGTGAATACATATGTACATGAGGTGAATACATATGTAAAGGGGGTGAATACATATGTAAAGGGGGTGAATACATATGTAAAGGAGGTGAATACATATGTAAAGGGGGTGAATACATATGTAAAGGAGGTGAATACATATGTAAAGGAGGTGAATACATATGTAAAGGGGGTGAATACATATGTAAAGGAGGTGAATACATATGTAAAGGAGGTGAATACATATGTAAATGAGGTGAATACATATGTAAAGGAGGTGAATACATATGTAAATGAGGTGAATACATATGTAAAGGGGGTGAATACATATGTAGAGGGGGTGAATACATATGTAAAGGAGGTGAATACATATGTAAAGGAGGTGAATACATATGTAAAGGAGGTGAATACATATGCAAATGAGGTGAATACATATGTAAAGGGGGTGAATACATATGTAAATGAGGTGAATACATATGTAAATGAGGTGAATACATATGTAAAGGGGGTGAATACATATGTAGAGGGGGTGAATACATATGTAGAGGGGGTGAATACATATGCACGCACCACTTTTACATTTTCTATTTCTGTTATTTTTTTTCACTTCACCAATTTGGACTATTTTGTGTTTGTCCAGTACATGAAATCCAGATAAAAGCCATTTCAATTACAGGTTGTAATGCAACAAAATAGGAAAAATGCCAAGGGAGATGAATACTTTTGCAAGGCACTGAATGTCACTCCCATTGGTTCCTTCCCCAGGCGCCATTGTTTCTGTTCCCGTGTCCTGTCTGTGCGTTGTTCGGGTTTTCTTGTTTTGTTTAATGTTACGTTTATTTATTAAAACCCTCCCTGAACTTGCTTCCCGACTCTCACATCATTACAGAGAGAGAATAGGAAAGCTCCAGTGGATATAACATTCATTGGATCATCACAGCAGATTATATTATATTATATTATTATTATATTATAGCCTTGTGAACATGGCTGGGTGAACAGAGAGGGAGTGATTGGGAGTCTGTGCATGTGGTCTCACACTTCCTGTAATTTAACTGACCAATCAGTCCACATTCTGGAACCTAACTGTCCAATCAGTGTCTATACGTGTAAACAGTTACACATGTAGACTCTAAAGGGCACGAGAAGGAAAAAAATCAAACGGCCAGAGAGAAATCATCTCCACACATTTTTTACGTCTTTAGTTGTGTAACGTCTTGTGCAGTGTTTGGATACGAGTGACCAATGGAAGCTCCATTGTGTAGGTCATTTCTTTCCCAGCAGCCTCTCTGGCTGTCCTCTCCTCTCTGCTGATATCACCAGCTAGGCTGCTCATCTCTGCCCTATCGATCTCCTCCTTTATTGAGGTAATAACAGTTTGTTGACGGCACTCTTCAACTGCTGGACTCAATCTCACAGGGTGGAGGAGGGAGAGAGAGGGAGGGAGAGAAAGAGTGAGAGAGTGAGAGCGAGAGAGAGGGAGAGGGAGAGTGAGAGAGAGGGAGGGAGAGAAAGAGTGAGAGAGTGAGAGAGAGAGAGGGAGAGGGAGAGAGAGAGAGAGAGAAAGAGACAGAGAGAAAGAGTGAGAGGGAGAGTGGGAAAGAAAGTCAAGGAGAGAGAGGAAGGGAGAGAAAGGGACACAGAGAGACAGAGAGAGGGAGGGAGGGAAAAGGAGAGAGAGGTAGAGAGACTGTGGATCTTGTGTTAGAGAGAGAGAGAGAGAGAGAGAGAGAGAGAGAGCTGGAGAGAAAGAGAGAGAGGGAGACAGAGAGATGGAGAGAGAGCTGGAGGTAAAGGAATACCTTTCTATTCAGTCTAGATTAGAATGGTCTGAGTTTATAACACATCAGGCCTGGGATTAGACAATAGACAGAATAGGAACGCTCCAGTGGATATCATTAACTGGCTGAACAGAGAGGGAGTGATTGGGAATGTGTGTGTGTGTGTGTGTGTGTGTGTGTGTGTGTGTGTGTGTGTGTGTCTGACAGACAGACAGACAGACAGACAGACAGACAGACAGACAGACAGACAGACAGACAGACAGACAGACAGACAGACAGACAGACAGACAGACAGACAGGCAGACAGGCAGGCAGACAGGCAGGCAGTCTGGTAGGGACAGACAGAGTAGTGGGCTGTGTTATTAAGAGATTAGGATGGGAGAGCAGACAGTCTAATTGTTCAGTGAATATTCACACCACTACAGAGAGTCAGAGGCAGAGACAGAGGCATGATCCCCCTTGACCTGCGTTCAACAGATCCCCCTTGACCTGCGTTCAACAGGTCCCCCTTGACCTGCGTTCAACATGGTCCCCCTTGACCTGCGTTCAACATGATCCCCCTGGACCTGCGTTCAACATGATCCCCCTTGACCTGCGTTCAACATGATCCCCCTGGACCTGCGTTCAACATGATCCCCCTGGACCTGCGTTCAACATGATCCCCCTTGACCTGCGCTCAACAGGTCCCCCTTAACCTGCGTTCAACAGGTCCCCCTTGACCTGCGTTCAACAGGACCGCCTTGACCTGCTTTCAACATGATCCCCCTTGACCTGCGTTCAACAGATCCCCCTTGACCTGCGTTCAACATGATCCCCCTGGACCTGCGTTCAACATGATCCCCCTTGACCTGCGTTCAACAGATCCCCCTTGACCTGCGTTCAACATGATCCCCCTGGACCTGCTTTCAACATGATCCCCCTTGACCTGCGTTCAACAGGTCCCCCTTAACCTGCGTTCAACAGGTCCCCCTTGACCTGCGTTCAACAGGACCGCCTTGACCTGCTTTCAACATGATCCCCCTTGACCTGCGTTCAACAGGACCGCCTTAACCTGCTTTCAACAGGACCCCCTTGACCTGCGTTCAACAGGACCCCCTTGACCTGCGTTCAACATGGTCCCCCTTGACCTGCGTTCAACAGAACCCCCTTAACCTGCGTTCAACATGATCCCCCTTGACCTGCGTTCAACAGGACCCCCTTGACCTGCGTTCAACAGGACCCCCTTGACCTGCGTTCAACAGGACCATCTGGGGCCGCCAGGACTGAACTATTCCCTAGCAACAACCTCCATCCATGCCCTCGGCATGGTGGTGTTGTTGTTGTTTGTTTCATAGCTCAGATACATACAGTAACTCAGCTATACAAGGCATTTGTTCAAAGAAAAACCAACGTTCGGTATTCCAAATGTCAAAGGCCAGCCGTATCCAGACACAAGCCTCTCTGCCTCTCTCTCTCTCTCTCTCTCTCTCTCTCTCTCTCTCTCTCTCTCTCTCTCTCTCTCTCTCTCCTCTCTCTCTCTCTCTCTCTCCCCTCTCTCTCTCTCTCTCTCTCTCCTCTCTCTCCTCTCTCTCTCTCTCTCCTCTCTCTCCTCTCTCTCTCTCTCTCTCTCTCTCTCTCTCTCTCTCTCTCTTTCCTCTCTCTTTCTCTCTCTCTCTTTCTCTCTCAAATCAAATAATAGTTTATTGGTCACATACACAGATTTTCAGATGTTATCTCAGATTTGTAGAAATGCTTGTGTTTCTAGCTCCAACGGTCAGTAATGCCTAGAAGTAAAAGACACATAACCCTACCTTGCGTAGAGGAGGTGTTGTTGCCTACCCTGAATCGGCAGGGAACTCCAGGACCCAGTTGCACAGGGAGGGGTTCAGACCCAGGGCCCTGAGGTTAGTAACAAGCTTGGAGGATACGATGGGGTTGAAGGCTGAGCTGAAGTCGAACAGCATTCTTACACAGGTGTTTCTCTTATCCAGGTGGGATAGGGCAGTGTGAAGTGGGATGGCGATTGCTTCGTCCGTGGATCTGTTGGGGCGTCATACAAATTGGAGTGGGACTAGGGTGGCAGGTAAGGTGGAGGTGATATGGTCCTTGACTAGTCTCTCAAAGAACTTCACGATGACAGA
>NC_143031.1:10687500-10690000 GCF_057628025.1 Oncorhynchus mykiss
AGAGGAGTGCAGGGGAGAGGAGAGCAGAGCAGGGGAGAGAAGAGCAGAGCAGGGCAGAGCAGGGGAGAGGAGAGCAGGGGAGAGGAGAGCAGAGCAGAGCAGGGGAGAGGAGAGCAGAGCAGGGGAGAGGAGAGCAGCACAGAGCAGGGGAGAGGAGAGCAGGGGAGAGGAGAGCAGCGCAGAGCAGAGCAGGGGAGAGGAGAGCAGAGCAGAGCAGAGCAGGGAGAGGAGAGCAGAGCAGGGGAGAGGAGAGCAGGGCAGAGCAGAGCAGGGGAGAGGAGAGCAGGGCAGAGCAGAGCAGGGGAGAGGAGAGGAGAGCAGGGCAGAGCAGAGCAGGGGAGAGGAGAGGAGAGCAGGGCAGAGCAGAGCAGGGGAGAGGAGAGCAGGGGAGAGGAGAGCAGGGCAGAGCAGAGCAGAGCAGGGGAGAGGAGAGCAGAGCAGGGGAGAAGAGAGGAGACCCTATATCCACTGTCTCCTAATGAAATCCTAGTAGCCTGCTGCATTAGAGAGAGGGATCAGGGGTGCAGTGGAGCACGGGCTGGGCAGCAAAAGGATGACATCATCATTTTGTTCTCTCTATACAAGATGAACGACTCTGACCCTGCTTGTATTATGGCTCTAATAAGAACATTAGGAAATGATACAATTGCAAATGAACAAGCTCAGGGATAAATGTGTCATGTACTTGCTGGCCTGGCTTGTATGTGAATGTGTTCTTTACATCTAGATATGAAGTGTTTCTTTCCCACCATTTCCTCTCCCTAATGTATGGTGATCACATTAGGACCAATCATCATTTACCCAGGAAAAGCCTCAGTTACAGTCTGTGTACAGTCACTTCCCCCAGAGAAAGAGAGAGAGAAGGAGGGAGGGAGAAAGGGGGAGAGATAGAGTGAGTGAGTGAGTGAGTGAGTGAGTGAGTGAGTGAGTGAGTGAGTGAGTGAGTGAGTGAGTGAGAGAGTGAGTGAGTGAGTGAGAGAGAGAAGGAGATAGAGAAGGAGTGAGAGAGTGAAGGAGAGAGAGAGGGAGTGAGAGAGTGAGAGAGTGAGAGAGCGAGGGAGTGAGAGAGTGAGAGAGTGAGAGAGCGAGGGAGTGAGAGAGTGAGAGAGTGAGAGAGCGAGAGAGCGAGGGAGTGAGAAAGTGAGAGAGTGAGAGAGTGAGAGAGCGAGATTGAGAGAGTGAGAGAGAGAGAGAGAGAGAGAGAGAGAGGCAGGGAGAGAGAGAGAGAGAAAGAGAGAGAGAGAAAGAGGGAAGGAGAGAGAGAGAGACAATTGAAGAATCCATAGACTCTAACCACTTCTGGGAAAATTGGAAAACACTAAACAAACAACAACACAAAGAATTATCTATGGCTGGGGCCACACAGACAGACCTGCCTCTCTGTGGCCCGGGTGGGTGGGGCCACACAGACATACCTGCCTCTCTGGGGCCCGGGTGGGTGGGGCCACACAGACATACCTGCCTCTCTGGGGCCCGGGGCCCGGGGCCACACAGACATACCTGCCTCTCTGGGGCCCGGGGCCACACAGACATACCTGCCTCTCTGTGGCCCGGGTGGGTGGGGCCACACAGACATACCTGCCTCTCTGGGGCCCGGGGCCACACAGACATACCTGCCTCTCTGGGGGCTGGGGTCACACAGACACATCTGCCTCTCTGGGGCCCGGGGCCACACAGACATACCTGCCTCTCTGGGGACTGGGGTCACATAGACAGACGACAAGACCAAAGAAACACACTCTCCTCCATCTCCCCTTCCTCTCTCTATATTCTCCTCGCACCCCACGTCTTTCCATCCCTCCTTCTCTCTAGGGCTGTGGGAAGGTGGGAGGCGGGCACGGTGTGGAGCCTCCTCTCCTCTCCTTCCTCCCCCAGCCCTTCACCGGCCCACTGAGGCAGTAATGAGAGGTTAACACAGTGACAGCGTTGGCATAACTGAGTGAATTTAGCACCTTGGACAGCGCACTAAACTCCTTATTGCTGTTCTGACCTCCTCGTCATGTTCTGTCAGTACGGCCCCGGGATTCAGCTGCTGATTGAGAGGCGATATATTCCAGCTCCGCACACACACACACACACGCACGCACACACATATGCACACACACACGCACGCATGCACACGCACGCACACACACGCACGCACGCACGCACGCACGCACGCATGCACACACACACATACACACACACGCACACACACACGCACACACACGCACACACACACATACACACACGTACGCACGCACACACACACCTACCCTACACACGCACACACACACGCACACACACACGCACACACACACACGCACACACACACACACACACACACACACACACACACACACACACACACACACACACACACACACACACACACCTACACACACGTGCTGCATGCCGTGTTCACAGCAGAGGTTAACGCCGGGAACTGGAGAGCAATTTTCTGCTAGTCGTTCCGCGGCCTCACGCTGTGGGCCCAACACATTAACTTTTAAAAAGGGCC
>NC_143031.1:10695000-10727500 GCF_057628025.1 Oncorhynchus mykiss
TGAATTTTAATATTTTTATTTATTTTATTTTACCTTTATTTAACTAGGCAAGTCAGTTAAGAACAAATTCTTATTTTCAATGACGGCCTAGGAACAGTATGGTTCCAGGTCCATTCCTCAGCTGTTTACCCAGACAGAGGTCGGGGGACGGTGTCAACTGCAGATTGGCCCTTTAAACTGTCACTAGTGTTGCTCTGTGAACGCTACTTTATCTGGTACCAGTGTTGTTTATATAAAAGCTACTTTATCTGGTACCAGTGTTGTTTATATGAAAGCTACTTTATCTGGTACCAGTGTTGTTTATATGAAAGCTACTTTATCTGGTACCAGTGTTGTTTATATAAAAGCTACTTTATCTGGTACCAGTGTTGTTTATATGAAAGCTACTTTATCTGGTACCAGTGTTGTTTATATGAAAGCTACTTTATCTGGTACCAGTGTTGTTTATATAAAAGCTACTTTATCTGGTACCAGTGTTGTTTATATAAAAGCTACTTTATCTGGTACCAGTGTTGTTTATATGAAAGCTACTTTATCTGGTACCAGTGTTGTTTATATGAAAGCTACTTTATCTGGTACCAGTGTTGTTTATATAAAAGCTACTTTATCTGGTACCAGTGTTGTTTATATGAAAGCTACTTTATCTGGTACCAGTGTTGTTTATATGAAAGCTACTTTATCTGGTACCAGTGTTGTTTATATAAAAGCTACTTTATCTGGTACCAGTGTTGTTTATATAAAAGCTACTTTATCTGGTACCAGTGTTGTTTATATGAAAGCTACTTTATCTGGTACCAGTGTTGTTTATATGAACGCTACTTTATCTGGTACCAGTGTTGTTTATATGAACGCTACTTTATCTGGTACCAGTGTTGTTTATATGAAAGCTACTTTATCTGGTACCAGTGTTGTTTATATGAAAGCTACTTTATCTGGTACCAGTGTTGTTTATATGAAAGCTACTTTATCTGGTACCAGTGTTGTTTATATGAAAGCTACTGATCTGGTACCAGTGTTGTTTATATGAAAGCTACTTTATCTGGTACCAGTGTTGTTTATATAAAAGCTACTTTATCTGGTACCAGTGTTGTTTATATGAAAGCTACTGATCTGGTCCCAGTGTTGTTTATATGAAAGCTACTTTATCTGGTACCAGTGTTGTTTATATGAAAGCTACTTTATCTGGTACCAGTGTTGTTTATATGAAAGCTACTTTATCTGGTACCAGTGTTGTTTATATGAAAGCTACTTTATCTGGTACCAGTGTTGTTTATATGAAAGCTACTTTATCTGGTACCAGTGTTGTTTATATAAAAGCTACTTTATCTGGTACCAGTGTTGTTTATATGAAAGCTACTTTATCTGGTACCAGTGTTGTTTATATGAAAGCTACTTTATCTGGTACCAGTGTTGTTTATATAAAAGCTACTTTATCTGGTACCAGTGTTGTTTATATGAAAGCTACTTTATCTGGTACCAGTGTTGTTTATATAAAAGCTACTTTATCTGGTACCAGTGTTGTTTATATGAAAGCTACTTTATCTGGTACCAGTGTTGTTTATATGAAAGCTACTTTATCTGGTACCAGTGTTGTTTATATGAACGCTACTTTATCTGGTACCAGTGTTGTTTATATGAACGCTACTTTATCTGGTACCAGTGTTGTTTATATGAAAGCTACTTTATCTGGTACCAGTGTTGTTTATATGAAAGCTACTTTATCTGGTACCAGTGTTGTTTATATGAAAGCTACCTTAACTGGTACCAGTGTTGTTTATATGAAAGCTACTTTATCTGGTACCAGTGTTGTTCATATGAAAGCTACCTTATCTGGTACCAGTGTTGTTTATATGAAAGCTACTTCATCTGGTACCAGTGTTGTTTATATGAAAGCTACTTTATCTGGTACCAGTGTTGTTTATATGAAAGCTACTTTATCTGGTACCAGTGTTGTTTATATGAAAGCTACTTTATCTGGTACCAGTGTTGTTTATTTGAAAGCTACTTTATCTGGTACCAGTGTTGTTTATATGAAAGCTACTGATCTGGTACCAGTGTTGTTTATATGAAAGCTACTTTATCTGGTACCAGTGTTGTTTATATGAAAGCTACTTTATCTGGTACCAGTGTTGTTTATATGAAAGCTACTTTATCTGGTACCAGTGTTGTTTATATGAAAGCTACTTTATCTGGTACCAGTGTTGTTTATATGAAAGCTACTTTATCTGGTACCAGTGTTGTTTATATGAAAGCTACTTTATCTGGTACCAGTGTTGTTTATTTGAAAGCTACTTTATCTGGTACCAGTGTTGTTTATATGAAAGCTACTTTATCTGGTACCAGTGTTGTTTATATGAAAGCTACCTTAACTGGTACCAGTGTTGTTTATATGAAAGCTACTTTATCTGGTACCAGTGTTGTTTATATGAAAGCTACTTTATCTGGTACCAGTGTTGTTTATATGAAAGCTACCTTATCTGGTACCAGTGTTGTTTATATGAAAGCTACCTTAACTGGTACCAGTGTTGTTTATATGAAAGCTACTTTATCTGGTACCAGTGTTGTTTATATGAAAGCTACCTTATCTGGTACCAGTGTTGTTTATATGAAAGCTACCTTATCTGGTACCAGTGTTGTTTATATGAAAGCTACCTTAACTGGTACCAGTGTATATGTGAACGCTCGTCTAACTGTGTTCTCCTGTGGCAGGAGATGATTCTGAAGCGTGCGGCGGATATAGCGGAGGCTCTTTACAATGTTCCCAGAAACCACAACCAGTTGAGCGGCCTGGGCAACAGCTCCGTCCACGCAGGCATGATGGGGGTCAACTCCTTCCCTGGCCAGCTGGCCGTCAACGTGTCCGAGTCCTCCCAGGGAGCCAATCAGGGTGAGGGGGCGGGTCGATACGGGTGTGGCGCTATCGTCATAGAAACCGGTAACTGAATAGAAATGTAGCTGCTGTGTTTTGTGAATGTGAAGTTGTCTGTGACGTTGTACTGACGTTGTCTGTGACGTTGTACTGACGTTGTCTGTGACGTTACAGTTTTACGTGGTTCTATGATTAGGTGACTGCAGAAAGGTGACTGATATCTTTGTTTTCTCTCTCTCTCTGTGTGTGTGTGTGTGTGTGTGTGTGTGTGTGTAGGTTTCAGTCGGAACACGAGCAGCGTGTCTCCACATGGCTATGTGCCCAGCTCCACCCCCCAGCAGAGTAACTACAGCTCTGTGACCACCAGCATGAACGGCTACGGCAACACTGGCATGTCCAACCTGGGAGGATCCCCCAGCTTCCTCAACGGCAGCGCTGCCAACTCGCCCTACGCTAGTGAGTCCAACTCCAGCTCTTCTAGCCACCCACAGACAGCTCACAACCGCCTTTACCCACCTGCATCCAATCGGCCGACCCACCCACAGCCAGCCTTCTCACTCACTCAGCTCACTCACCCACCCACCCACACTCAGCTCACCCACACACCCACACTCTGTTCACCCACCCACACTCAGCTCACCCACCCACACACCCACACTCAGCTCACCCACCCACCCACCTACACTATGTTCACCCACCCACCTACCCACCCACACTCAGCTCACCCACACACCAAACTCGGCTCACCCGCCCACCCACCCACCCACACTCTGCTCACCCACACACTCACACTCAACTCACCCACCCACCCAACCACACTCAGCTCACCCACACCCACTCAGCTCACCCACCCACACCCAGCTCACACACCCACCCACACTCAGCTCACCCACCCACCCACACTCAGCTCACCCACCCACCCACCCACACTCAGCTCACCCACCCACCCACCCACCCACACACACTCAGCTCACCGACCCACCCACACTCAGCTCACCCGCCCACCCACACTCAGCTAATCCACCCACGCACACACTCAGCTCACCCACACACCCACACTCAGCTCACCCACTCACCCACCCACCCACACTCAGCTCACCCACACACCCACACTCAGCTCACCCACCCACCCACACTCAGCTATCCCACACCCCCACCCACACTCAGCTCACCCACCCACCCACACTCAGCTCACCCCCACCCACACTTAGCTCACCCACCCACACTCAGCTCACCCACACACCCACACTCAGCTCACCCACACTAAGCTCATCCACCCACCCACACTCACCCACTATTCAGTGCATGGCTCCCCCTATGCCTGTGCCCATACTGTTGCTGTACATTCCTCTCTCTCCCTAGAAGAGCTGTACAGTATGGGTTCTGGTTTGTAGCCCAGTACTGAACAGAGTTGTGGTCTTTGAGGAGGGATGAGAGGAGTGGGAATTTTCTCTCCCTATTTGCTTGTTTATGAGAGTTTGGCCTGGTGGCGACAGGGAGGTCTGGTGGTGACAGGGAGGACAGGGAGGTCTGGTGGTGACAGGGAGGACAGGGAGGTGTGGTGGTGACAGGGAGGTCTGGTGGTGACAGGGAGGACAGGGAGGTCTGGTGGTGACAGGGAGGACAGGGAGGTCTGGTGGTGACAGGGAGGACAGGGAGGCCTGGTGGTGACAGGGAGGTCTGGTGGTGACAGGGGGGTCTGGTGGTGATAGGGAGGATAGGAAGGTCTGGTGGTGACAGGGAGGTCTGGTGGTGACAGGGAGGACAGAGAGGTCTGGTGGTGACAGGAAGGTCTGGTGGTGACAGCGGGGTCTGGTGGTGACAGGGAGGACAGGGAGGTCTGGTGGTGACAGGGAGGACAGGGAGGCCTGGTGGTGACAAGGAGGTCTGGTGGTGACAGGGAGGCCTGGTGGTGACAGGGAGGACAGGGAGGCCTGGTGGTGACAGGGAGGCCTGGTGGTGACAGGGAGGTCTGGTGGTGACAGGGAGGACAGGGAGGTCTGGTGGTGACAGGGAGGCCTGGAGGTGACAGGGAGGTCTGGTGGTGACAGGGAGGCCTGGTGGTGACAGGGAGGCCTTCAGATCTAGAGCTATTCCCCTATTGGCTGTCTGCCTGGCAGTCTCCCAGTACTGGAGCCTGAACAACTCTTAAAAACCAGTCCTCTACTCTAATCGCCTTTCATCTGACAGACATACATCCACTATGTTGTTGTTCTCCTGCAAATTCTGAATTGACTCCCCTTTTCCAATGAGGGAAACCCGGAGGGAGAGTGTTAGATGGAGACAGACAAAGAGAGAGAGGTTGTTTGTTTGGTCTAATGGTGATGGTGGGTGCCAGTTGTGAAGGTTTGTCTTTGAGGACCATTTGGCAATGATCTAAGAACAGACACCTACAGATTTCTTTCAGGCAGATAAATCTCCACGGACAACATCAAGCCTTATGAACTAGCTATATGAGACTACTCTGGTTAGGAGGAGAAACCACGCTGGAATGTTCTGGGCTTGTGGAGGACTGGCGGCCTCTCTCCTTTCATCAGATTGCCCTGAAATAGGATTGAGAGTCACTGGTGTATTGCCTGTTTGCAACTGGCCGTATCACGGATCCTTTCTAGCCTGGCCACGGAATTAAAGACTGCTAATTAAATCAATAAACTAATTGGAGGGGTAACAATTCAATTTCATCCCTTTGCTCCCCACAATGTTAACACGTATTTTCAAAAGGCTGGCTGACTCTATTAGACACTTCCAATCAATCCACAAGCCTGGGCTCTGTGCTTCCAATTTTCATTCATTGTTTCATGGTTCATGGAGATATAAATCTATTTAAATGGTGAAATAACAAGAATCACTTCTAATAATGTGTAACCAGTAAGAAAAACATTAAAGAGCAGTGAATGTTGAATTGAAATGGTTGTCTAAGTGTGCTAGCATTGCATTGTTAACTACCTAAGAGACCACTGCTAGGTGGATTGGGTTGAATAGTTGACCAACAAGCATTCATTTGTAAGAATGAACTTGAATTTAATTTCCTCTCTTTTGAAACTTTCCCCCCTTGAATACTTAAAGAGTTGTTTTTTTCTTGTGTTCTCCGATAAATTATTAATTCTACATGGTGAAATTAACCTCTTGCTATGCCTCCCCCTCTCTCCTTCCTTCCCTCCCTCCCTCCCCTGTCTCTCTTTCTCACTCTCGCGCTCTCTCTTGCCCTCTCTCTTGCCCTCCCTCCCCCCTCTCTCTCTCTCTCTCTCTCTCTCTCTCACGCGCTCTCGCTCTCTTTCTTGCCCTCTCTCTCCCTCCTTCCCTAATTCTCTCTTCCCATCTCTCTCTCTCTCCCTCCCTCCCTCCCACCCTCCCTCTCCCCCACCATCTCTCCCTCCCTCCCTCCCTCCCTCCCCCATCTCTCCCCCATCTCTCCCTCTCTCTCCCTCCCCATCTCTCCCTCCCACCCTCCCTCTCCCTCCCCATCTCTCCCTCCCTACCTCCCTCCCCATCTCTCCCCATCTCTCCCTCTCTCCATCCCCCTCCCTCCCTCCCTCCCTCCCTCCCTCCCTCCCTCCCTCCCTCCCTCCCTCCCTCCCTCCCTCCTTCTCTTTTCCCATCTCCCTCTCCCTCCCTCCTTACCTCCCACCCTCCCTCTCCATCCCTCCCCATCCCTCCCTCCCTCCCACCCTCCTACTCCCTCCCCATCTCTCCCTCTCTCCCTACCTCCCTCCCCATCTCTCCCTCCCTCCCTACCTCCTCCCCCATCTCTCCCTCTCTCCATCCCTCCAGTCGTTCCCTCCAGCCCCACCATGGCGTCCTCCACCAGCCTGCCCTCTAACTGTAGCAGTTCCTCTGGGATCTTCTCCTTCTCCCCTGCCAACATGGTGTCGGCCGTCAAGCAGAAGAGCGCCTTTGCCCCTGTGGTGCGACCTCAGACCTCACCCCCACCCACCTGCACCAACGGCAATGGTCTCCAAGGTGAGCCCCTTAGCCAATGGAGACACTATTATGTCTCACTCTAACCAACCTCTACGTCCCCAATATCCACTGCCTTTCTCTCCTCCCCTCCTCCCCTTCTCCCCTCCTCCCCTCCTCCCCTCCTTCCCTCCTTCCCTTCCTCCCCTCTTCCCCTCCTCCTCTCCTCCCCACCTTCCCTTCTCCCCTCCTCCCCTTCTCCCCTCCTCCCCTTCTCCCCTACTTCCCTTCTCCCCTCCTCCCCTCCTCCCCTTCTCCCCTCCTTTCCCTTCTCCTCTCCTCCCCTCCTTCCCTCCTTCCCTTCTCCCCTCCTCCCCTTCTCCCCTCCTCCCCTTCTCCCCTTCTCCGGCCTTGAAATGACACGTTGTTTTTGCTTTCTCTCCTCCCCTCCTCTCTTTGCGCTCCCTCCCTCAGATCAGTCTTTTGTGGACTCTAGCAAGTACTCCACAGCCAGCTCGCTGCAGGGCCTGGCCTTTTCCTGAAGTACGTTACTCTTTCTGGCATGCACCCATCCTCCCTTCTCTTCCTCCGTCCCTCTAACCATCCATCCATCCATCCACCCATCCTCCCTTCTCTTCCTCCGTCCCTCTAACCATCCATCCATCCATCCACCCATCCTCCCTTCTCTTCAACCGTCCCTCTAACCATCCATCCATCCATCCACCCATCCTCCCTTCTCTTCCTCCGTCCCTCTAACCATCCATCTCTCCATCCACTTCTCCATCCATCCACCCATCCACCCATCCACCCTTCTCTTCCTCTGTCCCTCCATCCATCCATCCATCCATCCATCCATCCATCCATCATTCCACCCATCTACCCATCACCTTACCCATTACATTAACATCAACCATCCTCATTTTGCAGTTGTATATTTTGACAAAAGAGAGGATGAGAGATGAGAGGATATCTCTAATTCTGGTCTGTGCTTTTGTTTATTCAGCTAAAAGGGCATTTGGCAGAGAAGTCATATTACTCAGAAGTTTGTCCTTTTATTTGGCTTTAATGCTTTAGTGGTCGTGCCTATCTTCCTGTGTGTGAATGAGGAGAAAGGGCATGAATGCGTAGGGGCTAGAGGGCAGGGCAGGCTGTAGCTGTGTGGGTGTGGGAACACAGAGCTTTCTCCCAGGACCGGACAGGACAGGACACACTGCTGTCCTCAACAGACCCAATACATACAGTCGTGGCCAAAAGTTTTGAGAATGACACAAATATTAATTTTCACAAAGTCTGCTGCCTCAGTTTGTATGATAGAAATTTGCATATTCTCCAGAATGTTATGAAGAGTGATCTGATGAATTGCAATTAACATCATGTCAGTGATTCTCTCGTTAACACAGGTGTGAGTGTTGACGAGGACACGGCTGGAGATCACTCTGTCATGCTGATTAAGTTCAAATAACAGACTGGAAGCTTCAAAAGGAGGGTGGAGCTTGGAATCATTGTTATTTCTCTGTCATCCATGGTTACCTGCAAGGAAACACGTGCCACCATCATTGCTTTGCACAAAAAAAGGGCTTCACAGGCAAGGATATTGCTGCCAGTAAGACTGCACCTAAATCAACCATTTATTGGATCATCAAGAACTTCAAGCAGAGCAGTTCAATTGTTGTGAAGAAGAATTCAGGGCACCCAAGTAAGTCCAGAAAGAGCCAGGACCGTCTCCTAAAGTTGATTCAGCTGTGGGATCGGGGCACCACCAGTACAGAGCTTTCTCAGGAATGGCAGCAGTCAGGTGTGAGTGCATCTGCACGCACAGTGAGGCGAAGACTTTTGGAGGATGGCCTGGTGTCAAGAAGGGCAGCAAAGAAGCCACTTCTCTCCAGGAAAAACATCAGGGACAGACTGATATTCTGCAAAAGGTACAGGGATTGGACTGCTGAGGACTGGGGTAAAGTCATTTTCTCTGATGAATCCCCTTTCCGATTGTTTGGGGCATCCGGAAAAAAGCTTGTCTGGAGAAGACAAGGTGAGCGCTACCATCAGTCCTGTATAATGCCAACAGTAAAGCATCCTGATACCATTCATGTGTGGGGTTGCTTCTCAGCCAAGGGAGTGGGCTCACTCACAATTTTGCCTAAGAACACAGCCATGAATAAAGAATGGTATCAACACATCCTCCGAGAGCAACTTCTCCCAACCATCCAGGAACAGTTTGGTGACGAACAATGCCTTTTCCAGCATGATGGAGCACCTTGCCATAAGGCAAAAGTGATAACTAAGTGGCTCGGGGAACAAAACATAGATATTTTGGGTCCATGGCCAGGAAACTCCCCACACCTTAATCCCATTGAAAACTTGTGGTCAATCCTCAAGAGGCAGGTGGACAAACAAAACCCCACAAATTCTGACAAACTCCAAGCATTGATTATGCAAGAATGGGCTGCCATCAGTCAGGATGTGGCCCAGAAGTTAATTGACAGCATGCCAGGGTGGATTGCAGAGGTCTTGAAAAAGAAGGGTCAACACTGCAAATATTGACTCTTTGCATCAACTTCATGTAATTGTCAGTAAAAGCCTTCGACACTGTTGAAATGTTTGTAATTATACTTCAATATTCCATAATAACATCTGACAAAAATATCTAAAGACACTGAAGCAGCAAACTTTGTGGAAATTAATATTTGTGTCATTCTCAAAACTTTTGGCCACGACTGTACATTACTGAAACACAATCAGAAGAGATATCTCACAATTTACATAAGGTCTTTGTTTATTCAACAAACCTGCCATGACTGGATACCAGTATAGGATGTTCTTTTTGGAAATGATCTGTTAAATCATAGTTTAGTGTTAGAGCTCCACCAGCCAAACAAAAGCTGAGACAGGAGCACAACATCACTCCTTTAACACTCTGTAGCGTAGCGTAGCGTAGCGTAGCATAGTGCAGTGTAGCGTGCTTCCACAGAGTCACAGGAGCACAACATCACTCCTTTAACACTCTGTAGCGTAGCGTAGCGTAGCATAGTACAGTGTAGTGTGCTTCCACAGAGTCACAGGAGCACAACATCACTCCTTTAACACTCTGTAGCGTAGCGTAGCGTAGCATAGTGCAGTGTAGTGTGCTTCCACAGAGTCACAGGAGCACAACATCACTCCTTTAACACTCTGTAGCGTAGCGTAGCGTAGCATAGTACAGTGTAGTGTGCTTCCACAGAGTCACAGGAGCACAACATCACTCCTTTAACACTCTGTAGCGTAGCGTAGCGTAGCATAGTACAGTGTAGTGTGCTTCCACAGAGTCACAGGAGCACAACATCACTCCTTTAACACTCTGTAGCGTAGCGTAGCGTAGCATAGTACAGTGTAGTGTGCTTCCACAGAGTCACAGGAGCACAACATCATTCCTTTAACACTCTGTAGCGTAGCGTAGCATAGTACAGTGTAGTGTGCTTCCACAGAGTCACAGGAGCACAACATCATTCCTTTAACACTCTGTAGCGTAGCGTAGCGTAGCATAGTACAGTGGAGTGTGCTTCCATAGAGTCTCCTCTCTATCTGATCACCCCCCCCCCCCCCCACTATAGGCTGGGAAATGATCAACAAAGACAGGTGTTGGGCTTTGTTGACAATCGATCCTGTCACTATTTACATTGACATACACCCACCGACTGACTCGGTTTGTGTTACACTACTGCAGATCAAAGAGCTAGAGTTGAGTCACTGCCATACATGATGTTTTGTCAGAGAGGCATCGTATCTAAACCCAAGCTTCTTCTCTCCCAGTCCCGTGTGTCTCACAATATGACAGAACTGACATAGAACTGCTACAAGCTCCTTCCCTCCCAGTCCCGTGTGTCTCACAATATGACAGAACTGACATAGAACTGCCAGAAGATACCACATACAGCAATAGTTCCTGTGCAGTCGGGCATATTATCAGCTGGAATAGTTGAGAAGCATTTGTGTTTTCCATGTAAATCAGATTGTTCTAAGATTAATAAACCAAATCTGGGTTTATTCAAAGATCATTTTGATATCCTCACATAAACATTTGAAATGCTTTCTTTTTGTACGTTACACTTGTGATTTTGGTTTATGAGATATTGCGTTATTTTATCGATGAGCTAACACATCGTGTGTGTGTGTGTGTGTGTGTGTGTGTGTGTGCATAACTTTTCCTGCCTCCCTCGATTCCATCAGCAGTAGATTTGAGAGAAAAACGCCTGCAGAAAAACACCCAGCATCCTTTTTTGGTGTTTGTCAGCAGTTGCATAACCAACGACAAGTGAAAATCTCAAGCAATAGAAATTCCTTACACACCTTAGAGGTGCTCTGGCCTCTGACCTCTGGCCTCTGACCTTTGGCCTGTCCCACTACACTGGATATGTTAGGTCATGTTAGGCTCCGCTCAGGGAACAACCACATCTCATCAATCCATTACCATGTACCCAACTCTATTTCCCTGTGAATGATTGGAGATGATGGAGCTGGTTCATTCTAGTCAAACATGAATTATATACTGTATATTGTCAATTTGGGCAGTGCTTTCGGAAGGTATTCAGACCCCTTGACTTTTTCCACATTTTGTTACGATACAGCCTTATTATAAAATGTATTAAATAAATGTTGCTGTTTTTTCACCAATCTACACACAATACCCCATAATGACCATAACAGTCTTAAAAATAAATAACAGAAATGCCTTATTTACATAAGTATTCAGACCCTTTGCTATGGAAACAGGCACATCCTGTTTTCATTTATCATACTTGAGATATTTCTACATCTTGATTAGAGTCCACCTGTGGTAAATGCAATTGATTGGACATGATTTAAGGCACACACCTGTCTGTATAAGGTCCCACAGTTGACAGTGCATGTCAGAACAAAAACCAAGCCATGAGGTCGAAGGAATTGTCCGTAGAGCTCTGAGACAGGATTGTGTCGAGGCACAGATCTGGAGAAGGGTACCAAAACATTTATGCAGCATTGAAGGTCCCCAAGAACAAATCGGCCTCCATCATTCTTAAATGGAAGAAGTTTGGCGGCCAAACTGAGAAATCGGGGGAGAAGGGCCTAGGTCAGGGAGGTGCTCAAGAACCCGATAGTCACTCTGACAGAGTTCTAGAGTCCCTCTGTTGAGAAGGGAGAAACTTCCAGAAGGACAATCATCTCTGCAGCACTGCACCAATCAGGCCTTTATGGTAGAGTGGCCAGACGGAAGCCACTCCTCAGTAAAAGGCACATGACTGCCCGCTTGGAGTTTGCCAAAAAAGCACCTAAAGGACTCTCAGACCATGAGAAACAAGATTCTCTGGTCTGATGAAACCAAGATTGAACTCTTTGTCCTGAATGCCAGGCGTCACGTCTGGAGGAAACATGGCACCATCCCTACGGTGAAGCATGGTGGTGGCAGCATGCTGTGGGGATGTTTTTCAGTGGCAGGGACTGGGAGACTAGTCAGGATCGAGGCAAAGATGAACAGAGCAAAGTACAGAGAGATCCTTGATAAAAACAATTTCCAGAGTGCTCAAGACCTGAGATTGGGGTGAAGGTTCACCTTCCAACACGACAACGACCCTAAGCAAACAGCCAAGACAACGCAAGAGTGGCTTTGAGACAAGTCTCTGAAAATCCTTGAGTGGCCCAGCCAGAGCTCGGACTTGAACCCGATCGAACATAGCTGTGCAGCAACGCTCCCCATCCATTCTGACAGAGCTTGAGAGGATCTGCAGAGAAGGATGGGAGAAACTCCCCAAATACAGTTGTCAAGCTTGTAACGTCATACCCAAGAAGAGTCAAGTCTGTATTCGCTGCCAAAGGTGCTTCAACAAAGTACTGAGTAAAGGGTCTGAATACTTATGTAAATGTGATATTTCATTTTTTTATTTGTAATAAATTCACAACAGTTGTGTAGTGTTGTGTTGCATTGTGTAGCGTTGTGTAGCATTGTGTTGTGTAGTGTTATGTAGTGTAGTGTAGTGTAGTGTTATGTAGTGTAGTGTAGTGTGTTGTGTAGTGTTGTGTAGCGTTGTGTGTAGTGTACTGTGTAGCGTTGTGTTGTGTCATGTGTTGTGTAATGTTGCGTAGTGTAGTGTTTTGTTGTGTAGTGTTATGTAGTATTGTGTTGTGTGTTATGTAGTGTTGTTTAGTGTTGTGTGTAGTGTGTTGTGTAGTGTTGTGTATAGTGTTGTGTAATAGTGTTGGGTGGCGTGTTGGTTGTAGTGTTGTGTAGGATTGTGTAGGATTGTGCCTGGTGTGTCTTCACTGCGTACTGTAGTCACCCTTGGTTTGATTTGTAACTTTCATTAAGCTCTGTTCCTTATGCTGACACAGATCCCCATGCAGCTGTTTGAAGCCAGCCGGGGATCAAGTAGTACGTCACAAACACACAGAAATGAGCTTCAGTGCATGCAAACAATTAAGGCACGGTTTTTGACAACACTAATCAAGCGTTTCAAGTGTCCCATTTCTGCCAATTTGGCAAGGCTGTTGAAAATATATAAATGATTTATACCTTGTTTGAAAGCGTATTTGAGTCATAGTTTGAGTATAGTTTGTAATGCAGATGTGAGAACAGATTGCTGTATTTAAAGAGTAATTATTATGTGAGGAAAACATTGGGAACATTTTAATGTATTAACCAACTCTCCCTCTCTCTCTCTCTCTCTCTCTCTCTCTCTCTCTCTCTGTCTCTCTGTCTCTCTCTCTCTCTCTCTCTCTCTCTCTCTGTCTCTCTCTCTCTCTCTCTCTCTCTCTCTCTCTATCTCTCTCTTCCTTCCCCCCTCTCTCTCTCTCTCTCTCTCTCTCTGTCTCTCTCTGTCTCTCTCTCTCTCTCTCTCTCTCTCTCTCTCTTTCTCTCTTCCCTCCGCCTTCTCCCTTTCTCTCTTCTCCACCCAGCAGTGATTCCTGGAATGATCGTTCCTCCCATGTAAGCGATGTTTGGGTATGAGAAGAAAGACTCAGGCGTGGATCTCAGCATGTACCCAAGGCTCCAGTTTAGGACTGGTTCGTCAGTCCTGCGTTGAAGGAATAGAACCCGTAACTCAGGCCCTTTTTTTAAAAGGAATCACATTTGAACTTTAAAAGGAGAAAAAATAAATAAGAAGAAAACGCAGCATTTACAACAAGTTGAACACAAGGTCACAGATTACCCAGAAAACCCAACCCAGCTAAACATGAGTTTTATTTATTAAGGGAGAGGATTGACTTATCCTTTTATTTAGTGTTTTACCTTTGTGCAAAACACTATGTATTTTCCCATCTTCAATGTGTAATATACACAAGTGAAAATATTAGAGAGATTTTTTTATTTATGAATCTGAAAAAGATAAATTAATAAATTCTTTGAGAATGATAGAAGACATTAAAATGTGAGTTAAATAGTAAAGACTGAATTAGATTTATACAATTGCTGTACTCATGAATCAAGACTAGCCAAACCAGACATTTAAACATTTGTTTTGTACTACAGTGTGCTGGATAGAGACGATGCCACATTCCCTAACTAACCCTAAGGCACAGAAAGACATGCTAGGTAGCACTAACCATGCACCATTGCAGAAACTCTCTGCTTTCGAGTTCTTTTGGCCGCTGCAAACAGCGCCTACTCATTTCTCTCCCTCTCATGCCTAGCAGAGAACTCCATCGCTACGACTAGAAGCGCTCGCTCGGCACCACAGAAAGCAAGTGATTTACCCATGATGACACGTAGCCAGCCATTCACTCCATGTTGGCTGTAAGTGTACCGGTCGTGTCCAAGCTCCTAGGTGGTTGTCAGAGTTAGAGAGCAGAGCCTGAACCTGCTCTGGATACCAACAGTGTCTCTACTGTGTGGTTGGTCTATTGGACCGCAATCTTGCTGTGCCCTGTAACTGTACATTAGAAACCCTCTTGTTAAAGTTTTCTCTCTCTCTCTCTGCCATCCACCATGAAATCTCAATGAAGGACACCATATGTTTTAAAAGGATGTCGCCATTTCACTTTTGCTATATTGTGTGAGTTATTTTTCTTTGTATGAATGATTCCTTGATAGTTTTTGGTTTGTTGTTGTTCTCACCATGATACTGGGGTCACTGGGGTCATGGGTCGCCCATTCAAAACGGTTCTCTTGTTCCACCTTGTTACCGTACAACAGTTGAGGATCTGAGATAGGTCAAACTGGGAGACACTTTATAGACAGACTAATGAGTCGACATGAGGTGTTTAGTGGTGTCCCAGTCGACGTGGTGATACATGGATTACCCAGCACTGTAAAAGTGACCTAATCCTCAGATGCCCAGCAAAAAAATATCTGAATCCAATCTTATCAATTGTCTTTCTTTTCTTTCTTTCTTCTCGTGTGATGTGTGTTTTTGTATATAGTAATACATGTATGTGATGTTTCTTTTAATTTTGCCAAAGTCATTGTTTAAGATATATTTATACATTTAAAGAGGTCTTACGGCAGCTTGAGTGTCACGGATGTCATGTTTACTACAAACTCAAAATGATCCCATCAACTTTAGCTCGGAGAGTTTAAATAGTTAAGACGGGAGATACAGAATGTTACCGAATGTTACCTAATAATGTACCATCTCTCCTCAATTTCTACATTTTGCTTCTTCCACATCCTTTCGTGTGTATGTTTGCATTTTGTGACAGTGCCGATCAGTTTTTTATTTGGTTGTCAACCATGTTCCGTGTTTAGATGTTGTTTTTATACATGTCATTTTTTACGTTGTTGTTTTTCTTGTGTTGTTTTAAGCCATACTTCCATTTTCCATCCACCCTAAAAGCCATTGTCTATTTTTTTGTATCATTTTGGAAATTTAATGAAGAAACAAAAAATGTTGTCTGGATTTTGCGTTTGTTTTATCATATGGTAAAGGTAGTATATTATTCTTATAGTAAAGAGATTATATAAGTATATCATTTGAATTTCTTCTTTGCTTAGATTTTTTTGGGCTTAAAAAAAAAACCAGTATACTGTTTAAAAACAAACATTAGGAATGTGGGTTCTCTTTCTAGCCATGAATTTGTGTGCTGAAAGCAGGAAGACCATTTTTGGGGGGGAAACAATATGAAAATACTTTCTTCATCTCTTCCATCTTATTTTCACTTTCCCCTCCGTTGTCTCACCAAAATCTGAACCAGCAGTTTAGATGCCTTAACAATGCAAACCCACAGACATCAGTGTAAAGTAGAGACCACATCAGTGCTCTGCTAACATACTTTAAAATGGGTGCAACAAGCAACATATAGACAGGGGGGAACACAAGTGGAACTGTTCCTTATCCTTATCCCTGAGCGATGTTTAACTGTTTCCCCTGCCGCAGGGAGCACTCGGCATGGCACAGCAGAGATAGGGGGAGCCAAAAATAACAGAGGAGAGGGAGGGAGGGAGGGAGGGAGGGAGGTGGGCTGGCTGACTGACTGACGGGGGGAGGACACTGAGATGAGATAACTGAGAATAGAAGGATAAATATTTAATGTGTTGAGCAGCTGGTATGGAGGAGAGGAGGAGAGGAGGAGAGGGGAGAGGAGGAGAGGGGAGAGGGGAGAGGGGAGAGGGGGAGAGGAGGAGAGGGGGAGAGGAGGAGAGGGAGAGGAGGAGAGGGGGAGAGGAGGAGAGGAGGAGAGGAGTGTAGTGTACTGCCTTGCTCATCTGAAGCCGACCCTTCCCTTCATATTCATCTCTCATCTTCAGGGTTATTCCCTCCGTCTATAACGATATATATATATAGATATAGACCTCCACAGCTAAGGATGGGTTGATGGTAAAACATATTCTATTTCCAGTGTGATTCTATTAGAGAAAGGTAATGGTACTAAAAACAGATGTGATTATGAACCGTTCTAAATGACTGCACAATCATTTGTAACACACAAGTCATTTTACACCCTTGCTTAGACAATTACTACTGCCCTCTTCTGACTCCTCCCACTCTTCTGACTCCTCCCACTCTTCTGACTCCTCCCTATCTTCTGACTCCCCCCACTCTTCTGACTCCCCTCTCTCTTCTGACTCCTCCCACTCATCTAACTCCTCCCCCTTCTGACTCCCCCCACCATTCTGACTCCTCCCTCTCTTCTGACTACTCCCTCTCTTCTGACTCCTCCCACTCTTCTGACTCCTCCCTATCTTCTGACTCCCCCCTCTCTTCTGACTACTCCCTCTCTTCTGACTCCTCCCTCTCTTCTGACTCCCCCCTCTCTTCTGAAACCCCCTTTTTCCACTCCCTTTATATACAAAATGAGCACCAGTTTATCTCTGACATGGGTCACATGACCACTCTTTGTACTCTTTCGTGTGTGTGTGTGTGTGTGTGTGTGTGTGTGTGTGTGTGTGTGTGTGTGTGTGTGTGTGTGTGTGTGTGTGTGTGTGTGTGTGTGTGTGTGTGTGTGTGTGTGTGTGTGTGTGTGTGTGTGTGTGTGTGTGTGTGTGTGTGTGTGTGTGTGTGTGTGTGTGTGTGTGTGTGTGTGTGTGTGTGTGTGCCATCAGTCCTCTGAAAGAGAACATGGCATTTTATTTTATTTTTTTATTGCTGAAGGATATTTTGTAATGTGACTTCATAGGAGAGAGGGAACATTTCAACTGAGGATTCTGAAGACCAGGGAGTCTGTTGTAAAATGCAGTTGTGTAATGCTGATTTCAGTGTATCTGCATTGTGACTCAGTTCTCCTGTGTTTGGGGATAGGGACAGATGAGTTTGAGGTTTACTGTGTAACCGTCCAGCCAGGAGAATAGAGCCGTCCCTGTCGGGGAGGTGGTCACCTGGTCAATGAAAACATTGTTCTCTGAGTCCTATTATCATCCCTTCCATCCCATCTCTCCTACCAAGCCTTGTGTTTGACTGGACACACAGATCAGTTATATATTGATCGAACAGGGAGAAGAGAAAAATAAACTACTGTAACAATTATTATTTTTTTGTTGTTTCAACTTTGAAAATGTAAAATAGCTTTTCAACTTTCACAATATTTAATTAAAGTTCCCTCTTGTCTGTGAAACTATTGATGTTCTCGTCATTTTTTGTGAAGCTGTTAGTTACATTTTTTATTTTTTTACATTTTGTGAAATCTCACAAAACACACACTATACAAACTCATCACAGCCTAATAGCATGGTGAATCTGCCAGGCCAGTTCCCTTAATTAACATATTACTGATGACTTCCCAAGTTATTCATTGAAATGCGCTTTGCATGTAATCGATTCATGGTTTTCATTTACGGTCCTCAGCAGAAACTAAGTGTCTTTTCTCATTGTGCATATGTGATTTGAGCCACTCCGATCTGATTAGCGTGTTAAAACGCTCTTTCTGCTGATCCCAAACTGTTTCAGGCCCTGGCTGCAAAGCACCATGGGGGTCCTGAATACGACGGGGGGAAAGGACCCAGATCGTCTGTGTGTTGTAGAGCTTGCAGCAACATCAAGCACATTTCACTAGCCCTGTGATGTTGTGCAATTTTAATCTCACTGCCAATTGTGTGTTCATAAACGTTGAATGGAGACTCTCACATAATGGAAAGTGTTAGTGAAGAGTCAGGCGCTGCAGACGTCATGATGAGTTTGCTTTCATAAACAAGACTCAGTGAGAAAGGCCTTCTTAATTAGACAGATGTGCCCTGCCCAGGATTATTGATCAGCCAGGCTGCAGACGGAGAGTGTGTGCGTGTGTGTGTGAATGTGTGCATGCATATGTGTGTGTGTGTGTGTGTGTGTGTGTGTGTGTGTGTGTGTGTGTGTGTGTGTGTGTGTGTGTGTGTGTGTGCGTGTGCGTGTGTGTGTGTGTGTGTGTGTGTGTGTGTGTGTGTGTGTGTGTGTGCGTGTGTGTGTGTGTGTGTGTGTGTGTGTGTGTGCGTGGAGTTATATGGAAAGGTTATTTTCCCATTCCTGGCATCAAGGCCCAATCAAACCAGAGCCTCAGATGTCTTACTGCCACCAATGAGTTTCAGTCCTATGTGCTGTCTCCTCTTTCCTACGGAGTGTGTGTGTATGTATGTGTGTGTGTGTGTGTGTGTGTGTGTGGTGGGGGGAATAACACAGAAGGTGAAGAGACAGAACTCAAGACCTCCATTAGCTGATGGATCTCTGACAAAGGAGGACCAACCTCCCTCTCTCGCTCTCCATCTCTCGCCTCAATCTCTCCCGTCTCTCTCTCTCCTTCATCTCTCTCCTCCCTCTCCTCATTCTCTCTGCTCCATCTCTCTCCTCCCTCTCTCTCCTCCATCTCTCTCCTCCCTCTCTCTCCTCCATCTCTCTCCTCCATCTCTCTCCTCCCTCTCTCCTCCCTCTCTCTCCTCCATCTCTCTCCTCCTTCTCTCTCAGTCTCTCTCATCCCTCTCTCTCCATCTCTCTCCTCCCTCTCTCCTCCATCTCTCTCCATCTCTCTCCTCCCTCTCTCTCCTCCCGCTTTCTCCTCCCTCTCTCTCCTCTCTCTCTCCTCCCTCTCTCCTCCATCTCTCTCCCCCCTCTCTCTCCTCCATCTCTCTCCTCCCTCTCTCTCCTGCCTCTCTCTCCTCATTCTCTCTGCCCCATCTCTCTCCTAAATCTCTCTCCTCCATCTCTCTCCTCCATCTCTCTCCTCCCTCTCTCTCCTCCCTCTCTCTCCTCCATCTCTCTCCTCCCTCTCTCTCCTCCCTCTCTCTCCTCCATCTCTCTCCATCTCTCTCCTCCATCTCTCTCCATCTCTCTCCTCCATCTCTCTCCTCCCTCTCTCCTCCATCTCTCTCCTCCTTCTCTCTCAATCTCTCTCCTCCCTCTCTCTCCATCTCTCTCCTCCCTCTCTCCTCCATCTCTCTCCATCTCTCTCCTCCCTCTCTCTCCTCCCTCTCTCCTCCCTCTCTCTCCTCCATCTCTCTCCTCCCTCTCTCTCCTCCATCTCTTTCCCTCCCTGCTCCACATCATAGCCCACTGGGTTCATCCCTCCTCTCTCTTCTCCCTCTCTCTCCTCCATCTCTCTCCTCCCTCTCTCCTCCCTCTCTCTCCTCCATCTCTCTCCTCCCTCTCTTACCCTCTCTCTCCTCCATCTCTCTCCTCCCCCTCTCTTCTCCATCTCTCTCCTCCATCTCTCTCCTCACTCTCTCTTCTCCCTCTCTCTCCTCCATCTCTCTCCATCTCTCTCCTCCCTCTCTCTCTTTCATCTCTCTCCTCCATCTCTTCTCCCTCTCTGTCCTCCATCTCTCTCCTCCATCTCTCTCTCTCCCTGCCCCACATCATACCCCGCTCTCTCTCTCCCCCTCCCTCGCTCCTCCCTGCCCCACATCATACCCCACTGGGTTCACCCCCCCCCCCCTCTCTCTCTCTCCCCCTCCCTCGCTCCTCCCTGCCCCACATCATACCCCACTGGGTTCACCCCCCTCCTCTCTCTCTCCCCCTCCCTCGCTCCTCCCTGCCCCAAATCATACCCCACTGGGTTCACCCCCCCTCTCTCTCCCCTCCCTCGCTCCTCCCTGCCCCACATCATACCCCACTGTGTTCACCCCCCCTCTCTCTCCCCCTCCCTCGCTCCTCCCTGCCCCACATCATACCCCACTGGGTTCACCCCCCCCTCTCTCTCCCCCTCTCTCTCTCCTCCCTGCCCCACATCATACCCCACTGGGTTCACCCCCCCCTCTCTCTCTCCCCCTCCCTCACTCCTCCCTGCCCCACAGCATACCCCACTGGGTTCACCCCCCTCTCTCTCTCCCCCTTCCTCGCTCCTCCCTGCCCCACATCATACCCCACTGGGTTCACCCCCCCCCTCTCTCCCTGCCCCACATCAGCGGTTAGGAAGTGCAGCTCAGTTTCCACCTCATTTTGTGCACATTGCCTGTCTTCTCTTGAGAGCCATGTCTGCCTACGGCGACCTTTCTCAATAGCAAGGCTATGCTCACTGAGTCTGTACATAGTCAAAGCTTTCCTTAAGTTTGGGTCAGTCACAGTGGTCAGGTATTCTGCCACTGTGTACTCTTTGGTTAGGGACAAATTTAGTTACCGTAAACCCAGGAAGTTACAGTAAACCCAGGAAGATACAGTGAACCCAGGAACTTACAGTAAACCCAGGAAGTTACAGTAAACTCAGGAAGTTACAGTAAACCCAGGAATTACAGTAAACCCAGGAAGATTCAGTAAACCCAGGAAGATACAGTAAACCCAGGAAGTTACAGCAAACCCAGGAAGTTACAGTAAACCCAGGAAGATACAGTAATCATTCTCTCTCTCTCTTTTTCTTAATGAATAATTTATTTGATTAATATATATTTCTTTGCTCATATCACCAAAGGCAGACAGATTGTTCTACTTACCAGAATCTGAATCTTCCCCATTCCAGGAAATGTTGTCATTCAAAGTTACTCAATGATCTTTCACCTTTTAGGTCAAATGTCATTATACAGGTCACTGTTGTCCACTCCAGCAGAACAGGTCTCCTCACAGATAGGTCACCATGTCACACTAGCGCCTTTGTGTCCGGTGGTGTGGGTCAGAGTGACTAACCAAGTGTGTAGTGGCGCTGGGTCCTAACTAGACAATGGGGGTCAAGAAGAATATAGATGGAGGACAAAGTTATCATTGCATAACATTGCTGCTTCTCTATGAGTTTTCTTCTGTCTGTTTCTGCTCATGTACTTGCTACTCCGGGCATGTTGTGTTACAGACCTTTATAGAGGACAACACATTTATCTTGATACTGATGCTTAACAATTGTATTTAATGGCAGTTTATTGACATGTTTAGATGTGCAACGTAGTTTATTGACATGTCAGATGTGCAACGTAGTTTATTGACATGTTTAGATGTGCAACGTAGTTTATTGATAGGTTTAGATGTGCAACGTAGTTTATTAACATGTTTAGATGTGCAACGTAGTTTATTGACATGTTTAGATGTGCAACGTAGTTTATTAACATGTTTAGATGTGCAACGTAGTTTATTGACATGTCAGATGTGCAACGTAGTTTATTGACATGTTTAGATGTGCAACGTAGTTTATTGATAGGTTTAGATGTGCAACGTAGTTTATTAACATGTTTAGATGTGCAACGTAGTTTATTGACATGTTTAGATGTGCAACGTAGTTTATTAACATGTTTAGATGTGCAACGTAGTTTATTGACATGTCAGATGTGCAACGTAGTTTATTGACATGTTTAGATGTGCAACGTAGTTTATTGACATGTCAGATGTGCAACGTAGTTTATTGACATGTCAGATGTGCAACGTAGTTTATTGACATGTTTAGATGTGCAACGTAGTTTATTGACATGTTTAGATGTGCAACGTAGTTTATTAACATGTTTAGAGGTGCTACGTAGTTTATTGACATGTTTAGATGTGCTACGTAGTTTAATGACATGTCAGATGTGCAACGTAGTTTATTGACATGTCAGATGTGCAACGTAGTTTATTGACATGTCAGATGTGCAACGTAGTTTATTGACATGTTTAGATGTGCAGCGTAGTTTATTGACATGTCAGATGTGCAGCGTAGCCAGCCTGTTATTGTACAGTGTACAGTAGATCCTCACCTGCCCTCCTCTCCACAGTGGGAATCTCATTATGGAGGTAGGATGCATCACTGATGTTGCTGTGTCCCTGGAACATTCATTATTCATACATCAACAGACTGAGACTGGCCAGACCCGCAGAGAAAAAGCCTGGGGAAGAAGGAGGGATGAGTGGAGGAGTGGAGAGGAGAGGAGGGGCGAGGAGATGAGAGAGGCCTCCTCCAACTCTACATTCTCTTCATGGAGAGCAAAGCTTTCAGGCAATTCTCTGAGATCAAGAGACGCTGCACACAGGAACCCCCTGCGCCTCTCTGGGATAAATAAATAAATATATATTCTCTGCTGCTGCTCTCTTTACGGCAGGCGATAAAGGAAATGGATTGAAAGAACCTTAGAAGTGAAAACACAAGGTCCCGGTGGGGATCGAGAACGGAAGGGGGGAGAAGGGCTGAGAGAGAGAGAGAGAGAGAGAGAGAGAGAGAGAGAGAGAGAGAGAGAGAGAGAGGAAAATAGTGAGAAAGTCCTTGTAGCTGGTGAAGAGGTGAGGGTCTAGATACTGAAGATCTGAGCAAGATGGTCAGACAGGGAGGGGAGTGAGGAGAGCGAGAGACAGGGAAAGGCAGGGAGAGCGAGAGACAAGGAGAGGGAGGGAGAAGGAGGGATAGAGAGAGACAGGGAGAAGGAGGGAGAGAGAGAGATGGCGTGGGGGAAGGAGAGGGGGGGGGGGGAGGGAGGGGGAGAGAGGGAGAGGGAGGGGAGAGAGAGAGAGAGAGAGAGGGAGAAGGAGGGAAAGACAGAGACAGGGAGGGGGGGGGAATTGAGAGACAGGGGGAGGGAGAGAGACAGGGAGGGGGAGGGAGAGAGAAGGGAAAGAGAGAGAGAGAGACTTCAAGCGAAAGGGAGGGGGGGAGAGAGAGGGGGGGAGCGGGAGGGAGGGAGGGAGAGAGGATGCTGGGGAATGGGAGAGGGAGAGGAGGCTGGGTGGAGGGGGAAGAGAGAGACAGGGAGGAGGAGAGGAGGCTGGGTGGAGGGGGGAGAGAGACAGGGAAGGGGAGGGGGAGAGGAGGCTGAGGAGAGGGGTACGTGAGAGACCAAACGGGCACAGGTGGAGGTAATATGTCACACCACTACCACCCCAAAACAATGAAGGCTAGGTAAGTTGGGGTTGAATGAACCTCTCCTCACACCTACTATTTTAGTTGTTTTTACATCAGCACATGCTGTCAGGGAAGTCTTCCCAACATGAGACTACACACGTCTTACCTTGGTGTGTCGGTGTCAACATTGGATCAGCATATCTTGTAAATAAATGATAACATTGTCATATACAGTATGGAGTAGGGTCACTGCTAACGTGATTACAAGCAGATAACATGAGGTCATCTCTATGACCGTGTCTGGTGATGTATGGGACAGGGTGACTGTGTGAGAGGGGTGGTGATTGCTGTAGCAGAGATATACACTAGTAATTAGTGCCGAGCGTTTGAACCAAATGGACATATTACTCCTGCTGTTAACATACTGTCACCACTCCCTCCATTCATCTTTAGGATGACTCTGTGTTTTCCAACGTTGGCTGGCTCCCCGACACACTGGTCATTTATGGAAGTCTGTTTGATTTCTGCTGGGTGTACACTCTACAGGCACGCTGAGTGAACGTTGGCTGGCTCCCCGACACACTGGTAATTTGTGGAAGTCTGTTTGATTTCTGCTGGGTGTACACTCTACAGGCACGCTGAGCTGCTTATCAAAAGGGAGAGACAGTGGAGAAAAAGGTAAATGAATAAATCAAGTTTCATCCAGGATTTTTGCTCACCTTGCGGAAAGAGAAAAGTCATCTGCCTCAGCCCTTCCTGACGTTTAAAGGAGAGACTGTATCGGGAAAAATCAGACACTCACACCAAGAATTAAGGACTGCTACATCCTCGGAATCAGTGAAGTTAAGTTCCACCTTGGTGTGAATGAATTCCTTATATCAAATCAATCAACTGGATTGTATAGCAAGCTGTCGTCATTGTATCCTCTGATGTACATACGTCCATGTACTTTCACAGGCCCTGATGCTCAACTGCACCAACAACTTTCATACTTCATTTTCACCTGTGATAAACACACATCTGTGATGGTATGTGTGGCAGACAGTGGGCAGTGTGTTGGTGTCCAGTCACTGTGTGTATATTTTCTCTCTCGCTCGGTACCTTTAGCCCACTGAGCGAGGAGAGACTGGCTGACTTCCTCAGACATAGCTCCGTCTCTGTGATGGAGTAGTGGGAGAGGGATTATGAGGACAGAGGATGACGTACACTGTGAGGATAATCAAGCCTCTGCCCCAAAGAGAACAACCTTAGCAGACTGTCAGTTACTCATTCAGAATCACAAGAACGTATAAATCATTTTTCTTTCCACAGTTGAGACCACAAATCTCCAAATGTAATATTTCTGAGGAACATTGCAGCGGGTGTGCTCAGCGCTGGCAACAGAGTTACTTTTGTTTGAATTATGTGTTATGACAATTTGCAGTGATGTGGGGATGGTTCTATCTGTGCCAGGTATTAACTGACAACAGTCTGTTGGGAGACAGTACTGACGACAGTCTGTTGGGAGACAGTACTGACAACAGTCTGTTGGGAGACAGTACTGTGGTGATGGTCTATCTGTACCAGGTATTAACTGACAACAGTCTGTTGGGAGACAGTACTGTGGTGATGGTCTATCTGTACCAGGTATTAACTGACAACAGTCTGCTGATTATTACTCCACTTGCCACGGGGCTGGCTATGTTGCGTCTGCGGTGTGTGTACAGTATGTGTTTGCGTGCGTGTGTGTGTGCGTGTGTGTGTATGTGTGTGTGTGTGTGTGTGTGTGTGCGTCTGTGTGCGTCTGTGTGCGTGCGTGTGTGTGTGTGCGTCTGTGTGTGTGCGTGTGTGTGTGTGTGTGTGTGCGTGCGTGTGTGTGTGTGCGTCTGTGTGTGTGCGTGTGTGTGTGTGTGTGTGTGCGTCTGTGTGTGTGTGTGTGTGTGTGCGTGCGTGTGTGTGTGTGTTTGTGCGTCTGTGTGTGTGCGTGTGTGTGTGTGTGTGCACGTCTGTGTGCGTGCGTGTGTGTGTGTGTGTGTGTGCGTCTGTGTGCGTGCGTGCGTGCGTGCGTGTGTGTGTGTGCATGTGCATGTGTGCGTGTGTCTGTGTGTGTGCGCCTGTGTGTGTGTGTGTGTGTGTGTTACGGGAACTCATATAGAGGCCATGGAGTAACCATTTGAGCGATGTTCATGACTTCACCCTTGTGTTGTCCTACGGGTCAGAAACGACCCTCCTTGTGTTGTCCTACGGGTCAGAAACGACCCTCCTTGTGTTGTCCTACGGGTCAGAAACAACCCTCCTTGTGTTGTCCTACGGGTCAGAAATGACCCTCCTTGTGTTGTCCTACGGGTCAGAAACGACCCTCCTTGTGTTGTCCTACGGGTCAGAAACGACCCTCCTTGTGTTGTCCTACGAGTCAGAAACGACCCTCCTTGTGTTGTTCTACGGGTCAGAAACGACCCTCCTTGTGTTGTCCTAAGGGTCAGAAACGACCCTCCTTGTGTTGTCCTACGGGTCAGAAACGACCCTCCTTGTGATGTCCTACGGGTCAGAAACGACCCTCCTTGTGTTGTCCTACGGGTCAGAAACGACCCTCCTACCCTCCTTGTGATGTCCTACGGGTCAGAAACGACCCTCCTACCCTCCTTGTGATGTCCTACGGGTCAGAAACGACCCTCCTACCCTCCTTGTGTTGTCCTACGGGTCAGAAACGACCCTCCTTGTGATGTCCTACGGGTCAGAAACTACCCTCCTTGTGTTGTCCTACGGGTCAGAAACGACCCTCCTACCCTCCTTGTGATGTCCTACGGGTCAGAAACGACCCTCCTACCCTCCTTGTGTTGTCCTACGGGTCAGAAACGACCCTCCTTGTGATGTCCTACGGGTCAGAAACTACCCTCCTTGTGTTGTCCTACGGGTCAGAAACGACCCTCCTACCCTCCTTGTGATGTCCTACGGGTCAGAAACGACCCTCCTACCCTCCTTGTGTTGTCCTACGGGTCAGAAACGACCCTCCTTGTGATGTCCTACGGGTCAGAAACTACCCTCCTTGTGTTGTCCTACGGGTCAGAAACGACCCTCCTACCCTCCTTGTGATGTCCTACGGGTCAGAAACGACCCTCCTACCCTCCTTGTGTTGTCCTACGGGTCAGAAACGACCCTCCTTGTGATGTCCTACGGGTCAGAAACTACCCTCCTTGTGTTGTCCTACGGGTCAGAAACGACCCTCCTACCCTCCTTGTGATGTCCTACGGGTCAGAAACGACCCTCCTACCCTCCTTGTGTTGTCCTACGGGTCAGAAACGACCCTCCTTGTGATGTCCTACGGGTCAGAAACTACCCTCCTTGTGTTGTCCTACGGGTCAGAAACGACCCTCCTACCCTCCTTGTGATGTCCTACGGGTCAGAAACGACCCTCCTACCCTCCTTGTGTTGTCCTACGGGTCAGAAACGACCCTCCTTGTGATGTCCTACGGGTCAGAAACTACCCTCCTTGTGTTGTCCTACGGGTCAGAAACGACCCTCCTACCCTCCTTGTGATGTCCTACGGGTCAGAAACGACCCTCCTACCCTCCTTGTGATGTCCTACGGGTCAGAAACGACCCTCCTACCCTCCTTGTGTTGTCCTACGGGTCAGAAACGACCCTCCTTGTGATGTCCTACGGGTCAGAAATGTTTCTCATTGTTCTACTGATGAAAAGCCCTGTTTCATCTTGTTCTACTGATGTTCTACTGATGTTAAGTCATGTTTCTCCTTGTTCTACTGATGTTAAGTCATGTTTCTCCTTGTTCTACTAATGTTAAGTCATGTTTCTCCTTGTTCTACTGATGTTAAGTCATGTTTCCTCTTGTTCTACTGATGTTAAGTCATGTTTCTCCTTGTTCTACTAATGTTAAGTCATGTTTCCCCTTGTTCTACTGATGTTAAGTCATGTTTCTCCTTGCTGTATGTTAAGCCCTGTTTCCTATTGTTCTAGATATGTTAAGCCACACACACTAAACCAATGCAATTTACAGTCATTCATGCATACATTTTATTGAATTTGTGGTCCCAGGAATTGACCCCACTATCGTGGCATTGCAAGTGCCATGCTCTACCAATTGAGTTACAGAGGACCACTCACACACACAAACATATACGAACAGGACACTCCTGGGACTCTCAGCATCTGTACTGGAGCCAGAGAGCATCAGTAGAGGAGTGACCCAGAATGACATCACCTCTATCAGCTGGGCAAGCTTAAAACTTTAAGATTTACTGGTGTTACACCTCTCATGTCCTACACTGGCCTTCTACTGGCCCTACACTGGCCCTACACTGGACCTACACTGGCACTACACTGGCCTTCTACTGGCCCTACACTGGCCCTCTACTGGCCCTACACTGGCATCCTACTGGCCCTACACTGGCCTTCTACTGGTCCTACACTGGCCCTACACTGGCCTTCTACTGGCCCTACACTGGCCTTCTACTGGCCCTACACTGGCCTTCTACTGGCCCTACACTGGCCTTCTACTGGCCCTACACTGGCCCTACACTGGCCTTCTACTGGCCATACACTGGCTTTCTACTGGCCCTACACTGGCCCTACACTGGCCCTCTACTGGCCCTACGCTGGCCCTCTACTGGCCCTACACTGGCCTTCTACTGGCCCTACACTGGCCCTATGCTGGCCCTCTACTGGCCCTCTACTGGCCCTACACTGGCCCTCTACTGGCCCTACACTGGCCTTCTACTGGCCCTACACTGGCCCTCTATTGGCCCTACACTGGCCTTATACTGAGCCTCTACTGACCCTTCACTGGCCCTACACTGGCCCTGCACTGGCACTACACTAACACTACACTGGCCCTAAACTGGCCCTACCCTGGCACTACACCGGCAGTACACTGACACTGCATTGGCCCTCTACTGGCCCTACACAGGCAAAACACTGGCCACTACTGGTCCTACACTGACCCCACACTGGCCCTCTACTGGCCCTCTATTGGCACCCTACTGGCCCTCTACTGGCCCCAAATTGGCCCTCTACTGGCCCTCTACTGGCCCCACACTGGCCCTCTACTGGCCCCACACTGGCCCTCTCCTGGCCCTCTACTGGCCCCACACTGGCCTTCTACTGGTCCTCTACTGGCCCCCCTACTGGCCCCACACTGGCCCGCTACTGGCCTTCTACTGGCCCTGCACTGACAATACACTGTTCCTCTACTGGCCTTCTACTGGCCCTGCACTGACAATACACTGGCCCTTTACTGACCCTACACTGGCACTACACTGACACTACACTGGACATACACTGACACTAGACTGGCCCTACAATTGCCTTACACTGGCCCTACGCTGAAACTAAATTGGACATACACTGGCCCTACGCTGAAACTAAACTGGACATACACTGGTGCTACACTGACACTACACTGACAATACACTTTCCCTACACTGACACAACACTGGTCCTACACTGACATTACACTGGCCCTAAACAGGCCCTACACTGGCCCTACACTGACACTACACTGGACCTACACTGGCCCTACACTGGCCTTCTACTGGCCATACACTGGCTTTCTACTGGCCCTACACTGGCCCTACATTGGCCCTCTACTGGCCCTACGCTGGCCCTCTACTGGCCCTACACTGGCCTTCTACTGGCCCTACACTGGCCCTATGCTGGCCCTCTACTGGCCCTCTACTGGCCCTACACTGGCCCTCTACTGGCCCTACACTGGCCTTCTACTGGCCCTACACTGGCCCTCTATTGGCCCTACACTGGCCTTATACTGAGCCTCTACTGACCCTTCACTGGCCCTACACTGGCCCTGCACTGGCACTACACTAACACTACACTGGCCCTAAACTGGCCCTACCCTGGCACTACACCGGCAGTACACTGACACTGCATTGGCCCTCTACTGGCCCTACACAGGCAAAACACTGGCCACTACTGGTCCTACACTGACCCCACACTGGCCCTCTACTGGCCCTCTATTGGCACCCTACTGGCCCTCTACTGGCCCCAAATTGGCCCTCTACTGGCCCTCTACTGGCCCCACACTGGCCCTCTACTGGCCCCACACTGGCCCTCTCCTGGCCCTCTACTGGCCCTCTACTGGCCCTCTATTGGCCCCACACTGACCCTCTACTGGCCCCACACTGGCCCTCTACTGGCCCCACACTGGCCCTCTACTGGTCCTCTACTGGCCCCCCTACTGGCCTTCTACTGGCCCTGCACTGACAATACACTGTTCCTCTACTGGCCTTCTACTGGCCCTGCACTGACAATACACTGGCCCTTTACTGACCCTACACTGGCACTACACTGACACTACACTGGACATACACTGACACTAGACTGGCCCTACAATTGCCTTACACTGGCCCTACGCTGAAACTAAATTGGACATACACTGGCCCTACGCTGAAACTAAACTGGACATACACTGGTGCTACACTGACACTACACTGACAATACACTTTCCCTACACTGACACAACACTGGTCCTACACTGACATTACACTGGCCCTAAACAGGCCCTACACTGGCCCTACACTGACACTACACTGGACCTACACTGGCCCTACACTGACACTACACTGGCCCTACACTGGCCCTACACTGACCCTACACTGGCCCAACACTGGCCCTACACTGGCCCAACACTGACCCTACACTGGCCCAACACTGGCCCTACACCGACACATCACAAACACTACACTTGCCCTACACTGACACTAAACTGACACTACACTGGCCCTAAACTGGCCCTACACTGGCTCAACACTGGCCCTACACTGGCTCAACACTGGCCCAACACTGGCCCAACACTGGCCCTACACTGGCTCTACACTGGCCCTTAACTGGCCTTACACTGACACTACACTGGCCCTACATTGACACTACATTAACACTACACTGACACTAAACTGACACTAAACCGGTCCTACATCGGCCCTACACCGACACTACACTGGCCCTGCACTGGACCTCTACTGGCCCTACACCAACACTACACCGGCCCTACAGGCTGGAGTTAGCAGGTAGCAGGGTGGAATTAGCAGGCAGCAGGGTGGAATTAGCAGGCAGCAGGGTGGAGTTAGCAGGCAGCATGGTGGAGTTGGAACGCAGCAGGGTGGAATTAGCAGGCAGCAGGGTGGAGTTCGCAGGCAGCAGGGTGGAGTTAGCAGGAAGCAGGGTGGAGTTAAGATGCAGCAGGGTGGAATTAGCAGGCAGCAAGGGTGGAATTAGCAGGCAGGAGGGTAGAGTTAGCAGGCAGCAGGGTGGAGTTAGAACGCAGCCGGGTGGAATTAGCAGGCAGGGTGGAGTTAGCTGGCAGCAGGGTGGAGTTAGCTAGCAGTTTGTTGGAGTTAACAGGTATCAGGGTGGAGTTCGCAGGCAGCAGGGTGGAGTTAGCAGGCAGCAGGGTGGAGTTAACAGTTAGCAGGGTGGAGTTCGCAGGCAGCAGAGTGGAGTTATCAGGCAGCAGAGTGGAATTCTCAGGCAGCAGGGTGGAGTTAGCTAGCAGTTTGTTGGAGTTTTCAGGCAGCAGGGTGGAGTTCGCAGGCAGCAGGGTGGAGTTATCAGGAAGCATGGTGGAGTTAGCAGGCAGCAGGGTGGACTTTGCAGGCAGCAGGATGGAGTTAGAATGCAGCAGGTTGGAGTTAGCAGGCAACAGGGTGGAGTTAGAATGTGGCGGGGTGGAGTTAGCAGGCAGCAGGATGGAGTTAGAATGCAGCATGTTAGAAGTAGCAGGCAGCAGGGTGGAGTTTGCAGGCAGCAGGATGGAGTTAGAATGTGGCGGGGTGGAGTTAGCAGGCAGTAAGGTGGAGTTAGCAGGCATCAGGGTGGAGGTAGCAGGCAGCATGTTGGAGATAGCAGGCAGTAGGCTGGAGTTGACAGGCAGCAGGGTGGAGTTGGTAGGCAGCAGGGTGTAGGTACCAGGCAGCAGGATGGAGTTAGCAGGCAGTAGGTTTGAGTTAGCAGGCAGCAGGGTGGAGTTAGCAGCTAGTAGGGTGGAGTAAGCAGGCAGCAAGGTGGAGTTTGCAGGCAGGAAGGTGGAGTTAATAGTTAGCAGAGTGGAGTTAGCAGGCTAGTAGGGTGGAGATAGCAGGCAGCAGGGTTGAGGTAGCAGGTAACATGGTGGAGTTAGCAGGCAGCAGGATGGAGTTAGAATACAGCAGGGTGGAGGTAGCAGGCAGCAGGGTGGAGATAGCAGGCAGCAGGGTAGAGTTAGCAGGCAGCAGGGTGGAGTTAGCAGGAAGCAGGATGGAGTTAGAATGTGGCAGGGTGGAGTTAGCAGGCAGCAGGGTGGAGTTTGCAGGCAGCAGGATGGAGTTAGAATGTGGCAGGGTGGAGTTAGCAGGCAGCAGGGTGGAGTTAGAATGTGGCAGGATGGAGTTAGCAGGCAACAGGGTGGAGTTAGCAGGCAGCAAGATGGAGTTAGAATGTGGCGGGGTGGAGTTAACAGGCAGCAGGGTGGGGTTAACAGGCAGCATGTTAGAGTTAGCAGGCAGCAGGATGGAGTTAGCAGGCAACAGGGTGGAGTTAGCAGGCAACAAGATGGAGTTAGAATGTGGCGGGGTGGAATTAGCAGGCAGCAGGGTGGAGTTAGAATGTGGCAGGATGGAGTTAGCAGGCAGCAGGGTGGAGTTAGCAGGAAGCAGGATGGAGTTAGAATGTGGCAGGGTGGAGTTAGCAGGCAGCAGGGTGGAGTTTGCAGGCAGCAGGATGGAGTTAGAATGTGGCAGGGTGGAGTTAGCAGGCAGCAGGGTGGAGTTAGAATGTGTCAGGATGGAGTTAGCAGGCAACAGGGTGGAGTTAGCAGGCAGCAAGATGGAGTTAGAATGTGGCGGGGTGGAGTTAACAGGCAGCAGGGTGGGGTTAACAGGCAGCATGTTAGAGTTAGCAGGCAGCAGGATGGAGTTAGCAGGCAACAGGGTGGAGTTAGCAGGCAACAAGATGGAGTTAGAATGTGGCGGGGTGGAGTTAGCAGGCAGCAGGGTGGAGTTAGAATGTGGCAGGATGGAGTTAGCAGGCAGCAGGGTGGAGTTAGCAGGAAGCATGGTAGAGTTAGCAGGCAGCAGGGTGGAGTTTGCAGGCAGGAGAATGGAGTTAAAATGTGGCAGGGTGGAGTTAGCAGGCAGCAGGGTGGAGTTAACAGGCAGCATGTTAGAGGTAGCAGGCAGCAGGG
>NC_143031.1:10742500-10822500 GCF_057628025.1 Oncorhynchus mykiss
ATTGATTGGAAAGGCACACACCTGTCAATATAAGGTCCCACATTTGACAGTGTATGTCAGAGAAAAAACCAAGCTACAAGAGAGACAGGATTGTGTCGAGGAACAGATCTGGGTGAGGGTACCAAAACATTTATGCAACATTGAAGGTCCCCGAAAACAAGTGGCCTCCATCATTCTTAAATGGAAGAAGTTTGGAACAACAAAGGCTCTTCCTAGAGCTGGCCGCCTGACCAAACTGAGTAATCGAGGGAGAAGGGCCTTGGTCAGGGAGGTGACCAAGAACCCGACGGTCACTCTGACAGAGCTCCAGAGTTCCTCTGTGGAGATGGGAGAATCATCCAGAAGGACAACCATCTCCGCAGCATCTCTGCAGCACTCCACCAATCAGGCCTTTATGGTAGAGTGGACAGACAGAAGCCACTCCTCAGTAAAAAGCATGGAGTTTGTCAAAAAGGCACCTAAAGGACTCTCAGACCATGAGAAACAATATTCTCTATTCTGATGAAACCAAGGTTGAACTGTTTGGCCTGAATGCCAAGTGTCACGTCTAGAGGAAACCTGGCACCATCCCTACGGTGAAGCGTGGTGATGGCAGCATCATGCTGTGGGGATGTTTTCCAGTGGCAGGGACTGGGAGACTGGTCAGGATCGAGGCAAAGATGAACGGAGCGAAGTACAGATAGATCATTGATGAAAACCTGCTCTCAGACTGGAGCGAAGGTTCACCTTCCAACAGGACAACGACACTAAGCAAACAGCTATAACAATGCAGGAGTGGCTTCAGGACAAGTCTCTGAATGTTGATCCTCAACACAGGGGCCCCTCAAGGGTGCGTGCTCAGCCCTCTCCTGTACTCCTTGTTCACTCATGACTGCACGGCCAGGCACAACTCCAACACCATTATTAAATTTGCCGATGACACAAGAGTGGTAGGTCTGATCACCGACATCAACCAGACAGCCTATAGGGAGGAGGTCAGAGACCTGGCCGTGTGGTGCCAGGACAACAACCTTTCCCTCAACGTGATCAAGACAAAGGAGATGATTGAGATGATTGTGGACTACAGGAAAAAGAGGACTGAGCACGCCCCCATTCTCATCGATGGGGCTGCAGTGGAGCAGGTTGAGAGCTTCAAGTTCCTTGGTGTCCATATCACCAACAAACTAACATGGTTCAAGCACACCATGACAGTCGTGAAGCTGGCACAACAAAACCTATTCCCCCTCAGGAGACTGAAAATATTTGGCATGGGTCCTCAGATCCTCAAAATGTTCTACATCTGCAACATCGAGAGCATCCTGACTGGTTGCATCACTGCCTGGTATGGCAACTGCTGGGCCTCCAACCGCAAGGCACTACAGAGGGTAGTGCGAACAGCCCAGTACGTCACTGGGGCCAAGCTTCCTGCCATCCAGGATCTCTATACCAGGCGGTGTCAGAGGAAGGACCTGAAAATTGTCAAAGACTCCAGCCACCCTTGTCATAGACTGTTCTCTCTGCTACCACACGGCAAGCAAGCGGTACCGGAGCGTCAAGTCTAGATCCAAGAGGCTTCTAAACAGCTTCTACCCACAAGCCATAAGACTCCTGAACGTCTAGTCAAATGGCTACCCAGACTATTCACATTGCACCCCCCCCCCCCCTCCCCTCCCCTCTCCACACCGCTGCTACTCTCTGTTGTCATCTATGCATAGTCCCTTTAATTAACTCTACCTACATGTACACACTACCTCAACTAACCGGTGCCCCTGCACATTGACTCTGTACCGGCACCCCCCTGTATATATTGTTATTTTTACTATTCCTCTTTAATTACTTGTTACTTTTATCTCTTATTCTGTATTTTTTGAAACTGCACTGTCGGTTAGGGGCTCGTAAGTAAGCATTTCACTGTCACCTGTTGTATTTGGCACATGTGACTAATACAATTTCATTTGATTTGAGTAAGGTGTCTGAATACTTATGTAAATGTGATATATATATATATATATATTTTTACATTTGCAAACATTTCTAAAAAAACATTTTTGATTTGTCGTTATGGGGTATTGTGTGTAGATTGACGAGATAAGTCTTTGTTTTTATACATTTTAGAATAAGGCTGTAACGTAACAAAATGTGAATAAAGTCAAGGGGTCTGAATACTTTCCAAATGCACTCTATATCAAATAATTGGCGAGGGCACTAGAACACTCGGCAGCACCCGGCAACACCCCACTAGAATCTGAAGTTAAATGTCTACAGTTTTCTGATGATCTGGTGCTTCTGCACCAAATCAAGGAGGGCCTACAGCAGCACCTAGATCTTCTGCACAGATTCTGTCAGACCTGGGCCTTGACAGACCTGGGCCCTGACAGACCTGGGCTTTGACAGAAAATCTCAGTAAGACAAAAAAAAGTTCCAGTTGCCAGGACCAGAAATACAAATTCCATCTAGACACCATTGCCCTAGAACACACAAAAAACGATACATACCACACCGTAAACATCAGCGCCACAGGTAACTTCCACAAAGCTGTGAATGGTCTGAGACACAAGACAAGAAGGGCCTTCTACACTTTCAAAAGGTACATAAAACTCAACATACCAATTAGGATTTGGCTAAAGATACTTGAATCAGTTATTGAACCCATTGCCCTTTATGGTTGTGAGGTCTATGGTCCCGCTCACCAAACAAGAATTCACAAAATGGGACAAAACCAAATTGAGACTCCGCATGCAGAATTCTGCAAAAATATCCCCAGTGTACAACGTAGAACACCAAATAATGCATGCAGAGCAGAATTAGGCCGATGCCCACTAATTATCAAAATCCAGAAAATATCTGTTCAATTCTACAACGACCTAAAAGGAAGCGATTCCCAAACCTTCCATAACAAAGCCATCACCTACAGAGAGATGACCTGGAGAAGAGTCCCCTAAGCAAGCTGGTCCTGGGGTTCACAAACAAAAAAACACCCTAGGACCACAACACAATTAGACCCAAGCAAATCATGAGAAAACAAAAAGATAATTACTTGAAACATTACAGAATTCACAAAAAAAAACAGAGCAAACTAGAATGCTATTTGGCCCTAAACAGAGAGTACACCGTGGCAGAATACCTGACCACTGTGACTGACCCAAACTTTTAAGGAAAGCTTTGACTATGTACACACTCAGTGAGCATAGCCTTGCTATTAAGAGAAGACACAGTAGGCAGATCTGGCTCTCAAGAGAAGACAGGCTATGTGCGCACTGCCCACAACATGAGGTGGAAACTGAGATGCACTTCCTAACCTCCTGCCAAATGTATGACCATATTAGAGATACAAATTTCCCTCAGATTACACAGACCCACAAAGAATTCTAAGACAAATCCAATTTTAATAAACTCCCATATCTACTGGGTGAAATACTAGTTTGCCATCACAGCAGCAATATTTGTGACCTGTTGCCACAAGAAAAGGGCAACCAGTGAAGAACAAAAACCATTGTAAATACAACCCATATTTATGTTTATTTATTTTCCCTTTTGTACTTTAAATATTTGCACATCGTAACAACACTGTATATATATAGACATAATATGACAATTGCAATGTCTTAATTATTTTGGAACTTCTGTGAGTGTAATGTTTACTGTTCATTTTTTATTGTTTATTTCACTTTTATTTATTATCTATTTAACTTCATTTGACAATGTAAACAGCCTTACTACCAGCCTTACTACCACCTCACATCCTTCAGTAGTATACTCCTCCTTACTACCAGCCTTACTACCAGCCTTACCACCACCTCACATCCTTCAGTAGTATACTCCTCCTTACTACCAGCCTTACCACCACCTCACATCCTTCAGTAGTATACTCCTCCTTACTACCAGCCTTACTACCAGCCTTACTACCAGCCTTACCACCACCTCACATCCTTCAGTAGTATACTCCTCCTTACTACCAGCCTTACCACCACCTCACATCCTTCAGTAGTATACTCCTCCTTACTACCAGCCTTACTACCAGCCTTACTACCAGTCTTACCACCACCTCACATCCTTCAGTAGTATACTCCTCCTTACTACCACCTCACATCCTTCAGTAGTATACTCCTCCTTACTACCACCTCACATCCTTCAGTAGTATTCTCATCCTTATTACCAGCCTTACTACCTTATATGTACTCAGTAGGTCCCTCGGGTCCTCTGGCCTTCTAACTATCCCAAAGCCTGGGACCAAGAGGCATGGAGAGACACCCTTCTAACTATCCCAGGGTCTAGGACCAAGAGGCATGGAGAGACAGCCTTCTAACTATCCCAAAGTCTAGGACCAAGAGGCATGGAGAGACACCCTTCTAACTATCCCAAAGTCTAGGACCAAGAGGCATGGAGAGACAGCCTTTTAACTATCCCAAAGCCTAGGACCAAGAGGCATGAAGAGACACCCTTCTAACTATCCCAAAGCCTAGGACCAAGAGGCATGGAGAGACAGCCTTTTAACTATCCCAAAGTCTAGGACCAGGAGGCATGGAGAGACAGCCTTTTAACTATCCCAAAGCCTAGGACCAAGAGGCATGAAGAGACACCCTTCTAGCTATCCCAGGGTCTAGGACCAAGAGGCATGGAGAGACAGCCTTTTAACTATCCCAAAGTCTAGGACCAGGAGGCATGGAGAGACAGCCTTTTAACTATCCCAAAGCCTAGGACCAAGAGGCATGAAGAGACACCCTTCTAGCTATCCCAGGGTCTAGGACCAAGAGGCATGGAGAGACAGCCTTTTAACTATCCCAAAGCCTAGGACCAAGAGGCATGAAGAGACACCCTTCTAACTATCCCAAAGCCTAGGACCAAGAGGCATGGAGAGACAGCCTTTTAACTATCCCAAAGTCTAGGACCAGGAGGCATGGAGAGACAGCCTTTAGTTAAAAAATAAAATAAATAATATTTTTTTTTATCTTACATTCGTTGTCTAGTAAATATTTCAGCTTTTATTTTCATTTTTTTTTCATTGTTTTTTTTCCTGTAAAGCACATTCCATGTCTGAAACGTGCTGTATAAATAAAGCTTGATTTGATTTGATATCCTTCAGTAGCTTCCTCCTCACTGGTAGTGACTAAATTCTCCTGACACCGTCCCAGCCAGGTGGCAGTCATATGGTCTGGTACGGACTAAATTCTCCTGACACCGTCCCAGCCAGGTGGCAGTCATATGGTCTGGTACGGACTAAATTCTCCTGACACCGTCCCAGCCAGGTGGCAGTCATATGGTCTGGTACGGACTAAATTCTCCTGACACCGTCCCAGCCAGGTGGCAGTCATATGGTCTGGTACGGACTAAATTCTCCTGACACCGTCCCAGCCAGGTGGCAGTCATATGGTCTGGTACGGACTAAATTCTCCTGACACCGTCCCAGCCAGGTGGCAGTCATATGGTCTGGTAGTGACTAAATTCTCCTGACACCGTCCCAGCCAGGTGGCAGTCATATGGTCTGGTACGGACTAAATTCTCCTGACACCGTCCCAGCCAGGTGGCAGTCATGTGGTCTGGTACGGACTAAATTCTCCTGACACCGTCCCAGCCAGGTGGCAGTCATATGGTCTGGTAGGGACTAAATTCTCCTGACACCGTCCCAGCCAGGTGGCAGTCATATGGTCTGGTAGGGACTAAATTCTCCTGACACCGTCCCAGCCAGGTGGCAGTCATATGGTCTGGTAGGGACTAAATTCTCCTGACACCGTCCCAGCCAGGTGGCAGTCATATGGTCTGGTAGTGACTAAATTCTCCTGACACCGTCCCAGCCAGGTGGCAGTCATATGGTCTGGTAGTGACTAAATTCTCCTGACACCGTCCCAGCCAGGTGGCAGTCATATGGTCTGGTAGTGACTAAATTCTCCTGACACCGTCCCAGCCAGGTGGCAGTCATATGGTCTGGTAGTTGGATGTTGACAAGGCTGGCGGCCTGTAACTAGGCATTATCCTGTTCGGATCCTGTGCTGAATATTGACACAGCATTTTCATGTCTGACTAAAGCTTCTATTTTTAAAGAACAAGTGAAAGGACCCAGAAGGAATTTCAATAGAATACCACTGTTAATGGTTAATTTTAGTCCCTGGTATTTAATAAGGAAAAGATCCAAGTGGATTCCGGTCAATCCCGAATACTGGGTACGTCCCAAACAGCATGCTATTCCCTACACAGTGCACTACTTTTCACCACACACTATTTCCTATGGGTACTGGTCCAAAGCAGTGCAATATATACCCACTGGACACAGGTGTCAATTCAAAGTATATTCCACGTTGGTTCAACATTAATTTCATTAAAATGACGTGGAAACAACGTTGATTTAACCAGTATGTGCCCAGTGCTTTGTGAACAGGTTGCCATTTGTGATTCATCAGTTTGAACTGGAGACTTCTATCTGCAGGGTTTCAACAGAGCTGATAATGACCAAGGACCTGGCTTGACACGCTCTGTACGAGGTACAAACAGCTGATATAATGACCAAGGACCTGGCTTAACAGGCTCTGTACGAGGTACAAACAGCTGATATAATGACCAAGGACCTGGCTTAACAGGCTCTGTACGAGGCTCGGGCTTCTCCATAAATACAAACAGCTGATATAATGACCAAGGACCTGGCTTAACAGGCTCTGTACGAGGTACAAACAGCTGATATAATGACCAAGGACCTGGCTTAACACGCTCTGTACGAGGTACAAACAGCTGATATAATGACCAAGGACCTGGCTTAACAGGCTCTGTACGAGGTACAAACAGCTGATATAATGACCAAGAACCTGGCTTAACAGGCTCTGTACGAGGTACAAACAGCTGATATAATGACCAAGGACCTGGCTTAACAGGCTCTGTACGAGGCTCGGGCTTCTCCATAAATACAAACAGCTGATATAATGACCAAGGACCTGGCTTAACAGGCTCTGTACGAGGTACAAACAGCTGATATAATGACCAAGGACCTGGCTTAACACGCTCTGTACGAGGTACAAACAGCTGATATAATGACCAAGGACCTGGCTTAACAGGCTCTGTACGAGGTACAAACAGCTGATATAATGACCAAGGACCTGGCTTAACAGGCTCTGTATGAGGTACAAACAGCTGATATAATGACCAAGGACCTGGCTTAAAAGGCTCTGTACGAGGCTCTGGCTTCTCCATAAAAACAAACAGCTGATATAATGACCAAGGACCTGGCTTAACAGGCTCTGTACGAGGTACAAACAGCTGATATAATGACCAAGGACCTGGCTTAAAAGGCTCTGCACGAGGCTCGGGCTTCTCCATAAATACAAACTGCTGATATAATGACCAAGGACCTGGCTTAACAGGCTCTGTATGAGGTACAAACAGCTGATATAATGACCAAGGACCTGGCTTAAAAGGCTCTGTACGAGGCTCGGGCTTCTCCATAAATACAAACAGCTGATATAATGACCAAGGACCTGGCTTAACAGGCTCTGTACGAGGTACAAACAGCTGATATAATGACCAAGGACCTGGCTTAAAAGGCTCTGCACGAGGCTCGGGCTTCTCCATAAATACAAACTGCTGATATAATGACCAAGGACCTGGCTTAACAGGCTCTGTACGAGGTACAAACAGCTGATATAATGACAAAGGACCTGGCTTAACAGGCTCTGTACGAGGCTCGGGCTTCTCCATAAATACAAACAGCTGATATAATGACCAAGGACCTGGCTTAACAGGCTCTGTACGAGGTACAAACAGCTGATATAATGACCAAGGACCTGGCTTAACAGGCTCTGTACGAGGTACAAACAGCTGATATAATGACCAAGGACCTGGCTTAACAGGCTCTGTACGAGGTACAAACAGCTGATATAATGACCAAGGACCTGGCTTAAAAGGCTCTGTACGAGGCTCGGGCTTCTCCATAAATACAAACAGCTGATATAATGACCAAGGACCTGGCTTAACAGGCTCTGTACGAGGCTCGGGCTTCTCCATAAATACAAACAGCTGATATAATGACCAAGGACCTGGCTTAACACGCTCTGTACGAGGTACAAACAGCTGATATAATGACCAAGGACCTGGCTTAACAGGCTCTGTACGAGGCTCGGGCTTCTCCATAAATACAAACAGCTGATATAATGACCAAGGACCTGGCTTAACACGCTCTGTACGAGGCTCGGGCTTCTCCATAAATACAAACAGCTGATATAATGACCAAGGACCTGGCTTAACAGGCTCTGTACGAGGTACAAACAGCTGATATAATGACCAAGGACCTGGCTTAACAGGCTCTGTACGAGGCTCGGGCTTCTCCATAAATACAAACAGCTGATATAATGACCAAGGACCTGGCTTAACAGGCTCTGTACGAGGTACAAACAGCTGATATAATGACCAAGGACCTGGCTTAAAAGGCTCTGTACGAGGCTTGGGCTTCTCCATAAATACAAACAGCTGATATAATGACCAAGGACCTGGCTTAACACGCTCTGTACGAGGCTCGGGCTTCTCCATAAATACAAACAGCTGATATAATGACCAAGGACCTGGCTTAACAGGCTCTGTACGAGGTACAAACAGCTGATATAATGACCAAGGACCTGGCTTAACAGGCTCTGTACGAGGCTCGGGCTTCTCCATAAATACAAACAGCTGATATAATGACCAAGGACCTGGCTTAACAGGCTCTGTACGAGGTACAAACAGCTGATATAATGACCAAGGACCTGGCTTAACAGGCTCTGTACGAGGCTCGGGCTTCTCCATAAATACAAACAGCTGATATAATGACCAAGGACCTGGCTTAACAGGCTCTGTACGAGGCTCGGGCTTCTCCATAAATACAAACAGCTGATATAATGACCAAGGACCTGGCTTAAAAGGCTCTGTACGAGGCTCGGGCTTCTCCATAAATACAAACAGCTGATATAATGACCAAGGACCTGGCTTAACAGGCTCTGTACGAGGTACAAACAGCTGATATAATGACCAAGGACCTGGCTTAAAAGGCTCTGTACGAGGCTTGGGCTTCTCCATAAATACAAACAGCTGATATAATGACCAAGGACCTGGCTTAACACGCTCTGTACGAGGCTCGGGCTTCTCCATAAATACAAACAGCTGATATAATGACCAAGGACCTGGCTTAACAGGCTCTGTACGAGGTACAAACAGCTGATATAATGACCAAGGACCTGGCTTAACAGGCTCTGTACGAGGCTCGGGCTTCTCCATAAATACAAACAGCTGATATAATGACCAAGGACCTGGCTTAACAGGCTCTGTACGAGGTACAAACAGCTGATATAATGACCAAGGACCTGGCTTAACAGGCTCTGTACGAGGCTCGGGCTTCTCCATAAATACAAACAGCTGATATAATGACCAAGGACCTGGCTTAACAGGCTCTGTACGAGGCTCGGGCTTCTCCATAAATACAAACAGCTGATATAATGACCAAGGACCTGGCTTAAAAGGCTCTGTACGAGGCTCGGGCTTCTCCATAAATACAAACAGCTGATATAATGACCAAGGACCTGGCTTAACAGGCTCTGTACGAGGCTTGGGCTTCTCCATAAATACAAACAGCTGATATAATGACCAAGGACCTGGCTTAACACGCTCTGTACGAGGCTCGGGCTTCTCCATAAATACAAACAGCTGATATAATGACCAAGGACCTGGCTTAACAGGCTCTGTACGAGGTACAAACAGCTGATATAATGACCAAGGACCTGGCTTAACAGGCTCTGTACGAGGCTCGGGCTTCTCCATAAATACAAACAGCTGATATAATGACCAAGGACCTGGCTTAACAGGCTCTGTACGAGGTACAAACAGCTGATATAATGACCAAGGACCTGGCTTAACAGGCTCTGTACGAGGCTCGGGCTTCTCCATAAATACAAACAGCTGATATAATGACCAAGGACCTGGCTTAACAGGCTCTGTACGAGGCTCGGGCTTCTCCATAAATACAAACAGCTGATATAATGACCAAGGACCTGGCTTAAAAGGCTCTGTACGAGGCTCGGGCTTCTCCATAAATACAAACAGCTGATATAATGACCAAGGACCTGGCTTAACAGGCTCTGTACGAGGTACAAACAGCTGATATAATGACCAAGGACCTGGCTTAAAAGGCTCTGTACGAGGCTTGGGCTTCTCCATAAATACAAACAGCTGATATAATGACCAAGGACCTGGCTTAACACGCTCTGTACGAGGCTCGGGCTTCTCCATAAATACAAACAGCTGATATAATGACCAAGGACCTGGCTTAACAGGCTCTGTACGAGGTACAAACAGCTGATATAATGACCAAGGACCTGGCTTAACAGGCTCTGTACGAGGCTCGGGCTTCTCCATAAATACAAACAGCTGATATAATGACCAAGGACCTGGCTTAACAGGCTCTGTACGAGGTACAAACAGCTGATATAATGACCAAGGACCTGGCTTAACAGGCTCTGTACGAGGCTCGGGCTTCTCCATAAATACAAACAGCTGATATAATGACCAAGGACCTGGCTTAACAGGCTCTGTACGAGGCTCGGGCTTCTCCATAAATACAAACAGCTGATATAATGACCAAGGACCTGGCTTAAAAGGCTCTGTACGAGGCTCGGGCTTCTCCATAAATACAAACAGCTGATATAATGACCAAGGACCTGGCTTAACAGGCTCTGTACGAGGCTTGGGCTTCTCCATAAATACAAACAGCTGATACTTGAAATGCATGACAAGAGTGTTCACTTTCCCGACACAATGGCCTGCGGTGGGCCGGCATCTCACCACCACTCCCCCTGTTGAGAGAAAGGATTGCAATGTTTCATTTCTCTAAACACTCCTCTGCTTTCGGTTACAGCCACAGCATTTGTTTTGGTTTTTTGGTGATATTTTAGTCAATTGAAAACATTGCCGTTCACAGACGCTGCCTGCCTGGAAAGGCTCTGGAGTAGAAATACTTGTGAACAGTTGGTTTGTTTGTTTCAGTGGGAAAGAAGGAGTGGAGCTAAATCAGTGAGATGGATGGATAGAACGTTCCCTGTTTGGAATTGCAAATCAACAACTGGATGTGTTGGAAAGGGGGGTGGGGGTGGAGGTGGAGGTGGGGTTGAGGTCGGGGGCGGGTCATCCCACCACACCCCAGAGTGTAATTGGTGGACTAGTGTCTGTGGGTGATGAATTGATCGTAGCTGTGTTCCTTCCTTCCTCAGTGAACTGTAGGTCCAGGTGGGACCAGATGCACCTATACTCTTTCTCACTCCCAGTCTAGGCCGTCTTCTTCTCCTGCCCGTCAGAGGGCTGGGAAATCCTGGGAAAGTTAGGAAGGATTTGCACCTGATACATTTCACCTCTCGGTTTACTCAGGGACTGACCTCAACTCTCAAGGTGGCCTAATGTACAGTCAAAGAAGTGGGACAAGTAACACAAATCAGAAAGTGCAGAGTGAACACCACGACATGTATCTGAGCCTCAGGAACGAGACCAAAAGCATGTTTATCATTGTATATCACTGCATCAAAAAAACTAAGGAAACCGGACTTGAAACCGGTCAGGATGAAAATATACCTGTTTTTTGACTGTGTTACACTCTTAGAGAAAAAGGTGCTAAAACCTAAAAGGGTTCTTCGGCTGTCCCCATAGGAGAACCCTTTTTAGTACTAAGTAGAATCCTTTTTTGGTTCCATGTAGAAGCTTTTTGGATTCCATGTAGAACCCTTTCCACAGAGGATTCTACATGGAACCCACATGAAGCCCGAAAGGGTTCTACCTGGAATCAAAAATGGTTCTACCTGGGACCAAAGAGGGGTTCTCCTATGGGGACAGCGGAAGAACCCTTTTGAAACCCTTTGTTCTAAGTGTGTATCAGATGCAAAGATCTTGTGGAGAGAGAGAGAGAGAGAGAGAGAGAGAGAGAGAGAGAGAGAGAGAGAGAGAGAGAGAGAGAGAGAGAGAGAGAGAGAGAGAGAGAGAGAGAGAGAGAGAGAGAGAGAGAGAGAGAGAGAGAGAGAGAGAGAGAGAGCCCCCAATAACTACCGTGGAAAATGCATCAACAGTAACCTTGGGAAAATCCTCTGCATTATCATTAACAGCAGACTCGTACACTTCCTCAATGAAAACAATGTACTGAGCAAATGTCAAATTGGCTTTTTACAAAATTAACGTAAAACAGACCATGTATTCACCCTGCACACCCTAATTGACAACCAAACAAAGCAAAACAAAGGCAAAGTCTTCTCATGCTTTGTTGATTTCAAAAAAGCCTTCGACTCAATTTGGCATGAGGGTCTGCTATACAAACTGATGGAAAGTGGTGTTGGGGGTAAAACATACGACATTATAAAATCAACAAGTGTGCGGTTAAAATTGGCAAAAACCACACACATTTCTTCACACAGGGTCGAGGGGTTAGACAGGGATGCAGCTTAAGCCCCACCCTCTTCAACATATATATCAACTAATTGGCGCGGGCACTAGAAAAGTCTGCAGCATCCGGCCTCACCCTACTAGAATCCGAAGTCAAATGACAGTAAATCTGACAGTAAATCTCAGTAAGACCAAAATAATGGTGTTCCAAAAAAGGTCCAGTCACCAGGACCACAAATACAAATTCCATCTAGACACTGTTGCCCTAGAGCACACAAAAAACGATACATACCGTGGCCTAAACATCAGCGCCACAGGTAACTTCCACAAAGCTGTGAACGATCAGAAAGACAAGGCAAGAAGGGCATTCTATTCCATCAAAAGGAACATACATTTCAACATACCAATTAGGATTAGGATTAGGTACAACGTAGAACACCAAATAATGCATGCAGAGCAGAATTAGGCCGATACCCACTAATTATCAAAATCCAGAAAAGAGCCGTTAAATTCTATAACCACCTAAAAGGAAGCGATTCCCAAACCTTCCACAACAAAACCATCACCTACAGAGAGATGAACCTGGAGAAGAGTCCCCTAAGCAAGCTGGTCCTGGGGCTCTGTTCACAAATACAAACACACCCTACAGAGCCCCAGGACAGCAGCACAATTAGACCCAACCAAATCATGAGAAAACAAAAAGATAATTACTTGACACATTGGAAAGAATTAACAAAAAAACAGAGCAAACTAGAATGCTATTTGGCCCTAAACAGAGAGTACACCGTGGCAGAATACCTGACCACTGTGACTGACCCAAAATGAAGGAAAGCTTTGACTATGTACAGACTCAGTGAGCATAGCCTTGCTATTGAGAAAGGCCGCCGTAGGCAGACATGGCTCTCAAGAGAAGACAGGCTATGTGCTCACTGCCCACAAAATGAGGTGGAAACTGAGCTGCACTTCCTAACCTCCTGCCCAATGTATGACCATATTAGAGAGACATACTTCCCTCAGATTACACAGATCCACAAAAAATGTGAAAACAAATCCAATTTTGAAAAACTCCCATACTGGGTGAAATTCCACAGTGTGCCATCACAGCAGCAAGATTTGTGACCTGTTGCCACGAGAAAAGGGCAACCAGTGAAGAACACATACCATTGTAAATACAACCCATATCTATGCTTCTTTATTTTATCTTGTGTCCTTTACCATTTGTACATTGTTAAAACACTGTATATATAATATGACATTTGTAATGTCTTTATTGTTTTGAAACTTCTGTATGTGTGATGTTTACTGTTAATTTTTATTGTTTATTTCACTTTATATATTCACTTTATATATTATCTACCTCACTTACTTTGGAAATGTTAACACATGTTTCCCATGCCAATAAAGCCCTTGAATTGAATTGAATTGAGAGAGACAGAGAGAGAGAGAGAGAGAGAGAGAGAGAGTGAGAGACACAGAGAGAGAGAGACAGAGAGAGAGAGAGAGAGAGAGTGAGAGACACAGAGAGAGCGAGAGAGTTAGAGAGAGAGATGGAGAGACAGAGAGAGAGAGAGAGATGGAGAGAGAGAGAGAGAGATGGAGAGAGAGAAAGAGAGAGACAGAGAGACAGAGAGACAGAGAGACAGAGAGAGAGAGATACATTACCTGAGACAGAGAGACAGAGACAGAGAGAGAGAGAGAGAGACATTACCTGAGACAGAGAGACAGAGAGACATAGAGAGAGAGAGAGAGAGAGAGACATTACCTGAGAGTGGGTATTTATTCACTACAGCCTGGCCTCACATGACCCCCACTGCTTTCCGCCATTCAAAATGCATAAAACACTCACTAACCAATAACCGTCCACACAATGACACACACTCAGGATTTAGCAGATTTACTTTTATGATTTCAACTCATCCTCATCCCCCTCTTCAAGTACAGTAACAAGCGTAGATATATCACTGCCCCATAGCAGATGAATGTTCTCTGTGCAGCAGCAGCAGCAGTAGTAACGTGTGGTAGGCCAGGCATGACAGCTCCCCCATGCTCTGACACCATGTTAAAACAGAACAGGAAATGAGACAGAATGAAGACCTGGGCCAGAATACAAATATCTATCAGCCTTGATTTTTCTCAGGGCTGTTTCGCTTCGTCTCGTTTTCCTCCCCTCTCTTCTCTCTCTCTGTCTTTCTGTTGGTGGCTGTGGTCCAGAGGAAAGCACCTAGATGCACACTGAGAGGGAGATTATCGACTCTTCATTGGGCCCATGTGGAAACCATTTCCCGCAATCTGCAGTAATTGTATCCGTATTACGAGGAGAGACCTGGTTTGAATTTTCTCTCCATCGTCTTGTCCGGGCGATGCTGTTACTACGGTAATAGTACATTACAATAGGCTTGGCCATGGCCAGACATACTGATGCAAATTGATGCAAAGGAAGGCCATTAAAAGTTTTGTTGAAATAAGGGTGAAGTGATTTCCTGTTTTACTAAACGAACAATACCATCATATCCACTCAAACAGCCACATCTTTACATTAGTTGTTCAAGCTTGTATGTACAGTCAAGGTTTTTCTTCAATTAGAAAAATTCTAAGAAGATACCACAAAGTAATGTGAGATATCACTATCGGCTAGCAGGAAACCCATTGACTATCTAACCTGCTGTGTCTTGTCCACAGAACAGGACCATCAGGAATACCGTTAGCCTCCATGGCCGGTGGCAGTATCTACTGGGCTCAGGCGGAATTTCAATGTTTAGGTTTGATTTAAATTTGGTTGAGGAAATCAACAAAAATATCCCAATCTCATTGGATTTAGGTTAATATATGAAATTCCCTTACATTAATGGCTTTTTGCAAATCCAATCAGGATTGGATATTAACCGTCATCACATAGATTTTTCACGTTGATTGAAATGACGTGGAAACAACATTGATTCAACCAGTTTTAACCTGGTGGGTAGCATTATTCAATATACAGATAAGTAAGATTAGGTACTGTAGTGGTCGTACAGGTGTAGGATCTTAATTTGATAATAATCCTGCCCTGCAACAGGAAACGTTAATTATCATGTGGATTATCATTCATTTACATTTATGTAGGGATGGATCATTTTTTTTGTAAGGGAAAATCAAGTCTGAAATTTCAAAGTGAGAATTACAATCTTCCAATGGCTTTTTTTTTTAAACCTCAAATACACGACAAGTTTTAAATGTCCTTAATTTCAGGAAAGTATTCCTGCAACAGGACGATCAAATTAAGACCCTACATCTGTAACGGAATGGGGAAATAAACCAGTGCAGGTTGCTTCAGGCTTACTAACACACATTTCTATTTGGAACTTCACAGACAGCATAATGCATTAAAAATGAAGTTACAATTCCATGAACACCGTTATTGACACAGGCATTGACTCACAAAAAACATACACATTATGCACAGCTCTCATTCAGTACATTTCCTCATCTCTGCACCTCCACGAACAATCTGGATTTGAAATTGCCCGAGTGCCCCAAATGTGGTCAACTGGAAACTCTTTCACAGGACCTGGTTATTATACTGTACCTCCCACCTCTCTGCTCACTCTAACTTTTAATACGGTTTACATTACAATGTTATCCATTCATTTCTCCTCTCAGCTCGGCTGTGGAGCGCAGAGTCAGAACACATTACCCGGCGCTGCAATCAAAATAGCATTACATCCACAGCGACACGACCCCCCTCTGTGTTCCTCTGCTCTCTGGCGTGACCCCATCTCCTGAACACAGCGGCCTGGGAGAGAGTGTGACACACAACCACAGTGAAAGAGAAGGGTGACCTCCCCTGGTCTCCGTAGGAACAGGACGGCCTGCCTAATGTTGATCTAAAGGTAATGCATTGAAGGAGTCCAGCAGCCTTGAGAGAGAGAGAGATTTTAAATGATGAAATGTTACTGGTTTAAGGTCCATCCATTTCACTGGACACCTGGTATAATTCTCAGAGCCTAACCCATGTTTTTGGTGTACTAACGTGACTGAAGGTACAAGAGGCTGTGGTCTCCTGTTCTTTCTGGTTAGGAGTCTAGGACATTGATTCAGATCTGTTTGAGTCTGTACTTCAGTACGGTAAAAGTTGGTCTGCCAGTAAGCTGATCCTAGACCAGTCCTTACTCACAGCATGTGAAATCAAAGTGCTGTGGCATCATCATCCTCCTCACCATCTTCATCAGGCTGGATCTACTGAGCTCTCTCTCTCTGTGTCTCTCTCTGCCTCAACATTACCCAGATGATAGATGAACTGTGTGCTGGGCTGCAGCCTCAACAATCATGTATTTTCCCTGAGAGGAAGAGAGGGTTTTAGAAATAGGATAAACATCAGACCCCACAACACGACACTCACATCAACCTACTCACCTCCACACCTCCCACTCCACAACTCCCTCTCAACTGTAAAAATAAATAAGCATTGCGGGCTTGATACATTAGCTTGTGAAGGAGAGGCCAAAGACCTCCCTTAATTACTTTCTTCTTGTAGTGTCTCAATGTGTTTTTTCCTGATCTCAAAGCACACACTGGGCCCTTTTATGATGGCTGCTAGGAGGATGCACCAGCTCAGATAAACTTTGAGGGGCTTTGATTAACGGTGCTGCTGGCATTCCCCCAGGAACCTGAGGGAGAATAAAACTGGTATCTGGAAACCAGGGGCTTCTGGGGGCCCCACAGCCACATACACCACTGGCCAAAGAGATGACGGAGAGGGAGAGGGAGAGGGAGAGGGAGAGGGAGAGGGAGAGGGAGGAGAGAGATCCATGAGGAGGAGTCAGGGGAGGAGCTGAGTCGATGTAGGATCCATGAGGAGGAGTCAGGGGAGGAGCTGAGTTGATGTAGATTCCATGAGGAGGAGTCAGGGGAGGAGCTGAGTCAATGTAGGATCCATGAGGAGGAGTCAGGGGAGGAGCTGAGTTGATGTAGGATCCATGAGGAGGAGTCAGGGGAGGAGCTGAGTCGATGTAGGATCCATGATGAGGAGTCAGGGGAGGAGCTGAGTTGATGTAGGATCCATGAGGAGGAGTCAGGGGAGGAGCTGAGTCGATGTAGGATCCATGAGGAGGAGTCAGGGGAGGAGCTGAGTTGATGTAGGATCCATGAGGAGGAGTTAGGGGAGGAGCTGAGTTGATGTAGATCCACGAGGAGGAGTCAGGGGAGGAGCTGAGTCGATGTAGGATCCATGAGGAGGAGTCAGGGGAGGAGCTGGTTGACATGGGTACAGAATGTGAAATAAGGGTGAGGAGGGGTAAGGGAGAGGGGAGAGGGGCGGAGGTGTATCTGTAGGGAGATGTTCAAGACATGAGAACAGTCTCAGTGGTGGGACTGTCCCTGGCAGCCCAGTGTCACGTCAGTCCGTGCATCCGATTGGCTGGGTCTACTGCTACATCTCCCTGAAGGGACTACATGTCCACAAGCCTCTCCACAACTCCACTCACTACTATCCATATTCTGTATTATAGTGACATACAACTTCCTTTTCTACAGTTTATCATAATTAGAGCTAATTAGATAATAAAGGAGTGAAGCGACTGAAGACGTTTTAAAAATATGAATTCTTTATTTTTACCCAATAACAAAATGTGGTCCCTCCCTCCCTGAAATAGACAGGTTAGAGAAACAGATTCCTGTGGTATTTCGGTAAAGCTTACAACACCTTAATGAGAGGTGGGTGACCTTGGCTGAGGCAAGGTCCAGACTGTCCTCATAGACTAGCCGTAACATAAGAAAATGTAAATCCAAGACACTCAAATTAGTATGACGTGTTACATTTGGTATGGTTACATGAAATAAAAGGTTACTTAAGCCAAATATCTACAGGAGTGGTTGGTCAGGGTCGATAGGTAGGCGTATAACTCAAACGGCTATGAACCTTGAGGTTGTGTGTTCGTATCTCATCACGGACAACTTTAGTATTTTACTCAGCCTCTCTCTTACATAACATCGACCTCGCTGACTAGAACCCGGGTTTTCATTTGTTGTCTCCAATACTGGACATCTACGCCTCCTCCATCCAGGCACTGCCCTCTGGATCCGTGCCAGGCTGCTCTAAGGCAGGGTGAAGTGTTCCAGTGACCCCTCCGGATACGTGGAAGGAATTTGCACTGTGGAGCGACACTTATCCAGATGGCATGAAGTCTTAATTGTGGGCAGCTTGGGTTGTTTCATTCCCCCTTCAAGCTACTCCCCTCCATCACTGAACTAAAAGGAGGGTCGTTGTGCACCCACTTCCCCTCTCTGTTCCTCAGCTTGAGGGACAGAGAGCGGGAACAGCTCGAAGCAAACGTTTTTTTGGACAGAAGCCATGGTCCGTCAGGCCACGTCTGGGCTGTTGTACGAGGCGTCAGGGACTCGGGGAGGGTGCTGGGGCTTCGCCTAGGTGCTTTTGTCCACCTCTGTTGAGGGCTCAACCCCTTTTTACCCCCTCATTGCCCCCTTCTCATGGTCCCTGTTAATTTGTTCCGCCAGACAGGCTGAGAGTGCTGGCTGGCCGACTGAGAGTACTACAGCACTGGGCCAGCTGGTTTATTTTTCCTGCAGTTTGTTTAAAGTACCCATGGATGGTTGCCCACGTGTTGTTGTCTCTCCTAGTTCATAAGCGTTTATATGAGACTGGAATTTTCAGAAATGTGATCTACTCATCTGAAGACATTTCAGTGGAAGGAAGCGCTCCGTCAAACACAGCTAATCATGATTTTATTTCTATTTCACAGTTTAGAGATTTATACACTAGAAAAATGTAACATGTTATCAAAACACATTCAACAAAAAACTAATATGTGACCAATCTTTGTCTCTCACACACACACACACACACGCACACGCACACGCACACGCACGCACGCACACGCATGCGCACGCACGCGCACGCGCGCACACACACACACACACACACACACACACACACACACACACACACACACACTTTTTTGCATCAATGGTTTTAACCATTAGTCTATCAAGACACCTGTTCCATGATCAGCAATAAAAGTACAGGACAGTTGATGCATCTTGGGCTGAACAAGAGAGCCGATATGAAATCCACTAGGTCTGTGTAGGACTATGATAAAACCTCGGTCTGACATTGGTCTCATCATCATTGCATCAGTTCAAAAAGCCTGAATATAATAATATTCAACTCTTTAATCACATGTTTTTTTTTATTGCTAATCAAACGTGTTTTAGACGGCTCCAAAGGCAGCACTTGATCTTCACCCAACATGACTGCATCCCAGGTTAGGGTGAACATTATTATTTTCCCTCTCTCTTAATGAAGAGGGTCTCAAGGAGAGGAAATGTTTTTTTTCCCCTTCCATAGTTTTGAATAACAATCAAAAAAAATGAAAAAGATTCTGTCAGCAAAATTTTACTCATTGTCTATATTAATTTAAGTCTCATTTAACGACTCGAGGGATCAAACGCGCCGTGAGGGAGGGGGTGGTGAGACATAGAGCTGAGCCCACAAACAAACAGAGAGAGAGAGAGAGGGGGGTGGGGGGGGAGAGAGAGAGCGAAAGAGAGAGAGAGAGAGGGGGGTGGGGGGAGAGAGAGAGAGCGAAAGAGAAAGAGGGGGGTGGGGGGAGAGAGAGCGAAAGAGAGAGGGAGAGTGGGGTGGGGGGGAGAGAGAGAGCGAAAGAGAGAGAGGGGGGTGGGGGGAGAGAGAGAGAGCGAAAGAGAGAGAGAGATGGGGTGGGGGGAGAGAAGGGGAGGGGGAGAGAGAAGGGGAAGGGGGAGAGAGAGGGGGGTGGTGGGGTGGTGGGGGGAGGGTGGGGGGGTGGGGGGAGAGAGGGGGGAGAAGGGGAGGGGGGAGAGAGAGAGGGGTGGTGAGGGGAGAGACTGAGAGAAAGCGAGGGGGTTGGGGGGAGGGGCGGTGGTGGTGGGAGAGAGCGAGAGGAGGTGGGGAGACTGAGAGAGGGGGGTGGGGGGGGGAGAAAAAACACCCGGAGAGACATCAGAATAGGCCTACATCGATACGAAAATAGACTTTTTGTTTCATCCGACAAAGAGAGGTGTACTAGTTAATTAAAGGCAGTAGTTCCACCACACGCCAGAGCCAGGTATTGCACGAGCATTCCTGACAACGGGCACTAAGAGCAATGCAATTGGCAGGGTAATGGCTGTCAGTTCCTGACAGCTTTAAATGGCCTTTTAGTTTGCTGCACAGAGCTGTCATAGAGAAACACATTTAGAATGCGTGTGTAGACAGCCGAATCTGCGAGGCACATCATTAGGCTATTAACAAACATGTAGAGCCTCTTCTTCGCGGTCTCCTCACCGAGGCCAGGACATGTAGACCTAGTTAGATCTCTCCTCCTCGCCCGCGGACTAGAAACAAAGCGCTGTCAGGGGAAACGAGCCGTGCGGTGCCACAATGGTGGTTTTGGGGTGCCTATCACCGCACTGGGTTTGTACACATTACCACCGACCCTGGTGGGAACATGAAACGAACACCGGCCGGTGATGGTAAATTAACGCAGCCTGTTCCGGGACTACACTATTTTGATCCTGGGGCTTTGCTTTCCTGTTTGCTGGCTAGATGTGTTTGCATGCCTATGGTTTGTGATGCGTCTCTGCTTCCTTTGTTTTCTTATAGTGTTTTCTTCTCCACTGCTTAAGGGAAGAACCTATTACAGCCCCCAACTACACACACACACACAGAGAGAGAGAGAGAGAGAGAGAGGGAGAGAGAGAGAGACAGAGACAGAGAGGGTGAGTGAGACACAGAGAGAGACAGAGAGGGTGAGTGAGAGACAGAGAGAGACAGAGAGGGTGAGTGAGAGACAGAGAGAGAGAGAGAGAGAGAGAGAGAGAGAGAGAGAGAGAGGGTGAGAGAGAGAGAGAGAGAGAGAGAGAGAGAGAGAGAGAGACAGAGAGGGTGAGAGAGAGAGAGAGAGAGAGAGAGAGAGAGAGAGAGAGGGTGAGAGAGAGAGAGAGAGAGAGAGAAAGAGGGAGAGAGAGAGAGAGAGAGGGTGAGAGAGAGAGAGAGAGAGAGAGAGAGAGAGAGAAAGAGGGAGAGATAGAGAGAGAGAGAGAGAGAGAGAGAGAGAGAGCGTTTTAAATAATCTTTATTGGGTCTGGGAGCCCACAACACAATAAATACTCATACAAAACCATAGTTGCACATCAAATAAAACTCCAACTCCAATTCCTCCTCCACAGTAACTAAACACAACAACCTCTGAATACCCCATATACTCCTAAACATATCAATATTGTTGACTAGTTTATAATAGGCAAACTCAACCCTCAGTCTCGCTGCCAACATTCCCTCCAGCATTCCCACCACATCCACAGACCCCTGTCCCCGAATACTGTTCTTTCGGGTCTTCCATATTGCTAATTTCGCTGCACCTAACACAAAATTAAGCAACACAACTACACCCTTTTGACTATAGCTGTACTTTGGCCGAAATATATACAGTTGGGAAGAGAAAACCTCTCCCAACGCTGAGAACCGATTAGTGATCAGGTCAATCATCCCTACCAACCCGGGACACTGTAAAAACAGATGTGCCAGAGTTTCAGACTCAGCACAGAATGGACACCCCTCCCCAACAGTAGGGTCCAGGTGTACCAGATGCATGTTGGTGGCTATAGCTCTTCTGTACATGGCCTTCTTTCCCACCTCCTTGAACTCCCCCAGCTCCGGGGTATCGAAGGAAAGCAGCATCCCGACGTCCTCCTCGAATGCCCCCATCGCAGCACTAACAATCAGTGCAGGGAACATATAATCCAGACCCTCATTCCACCGATCAGATTTGCAAGTGTCTGTTACATACTGCAGATGAAGCACTGGCAAGGAGTCGCAGACCTCATCGACGACCTTCCTCAGTAGGCGAGATGATCGGATCCCCGCTCTTTCTCCCAGCTCCTCCAACAATCTGCTTCTGCTCCGCATCAGATGACCCAGCTTGGTACACCCCACGCCTAACAGGCATGAATGTAGGCTAGCTGAACCCAGAGCACGGGACTGGATGGTGTTATAAAAAAGAGGCTCTTCAAAAAGCCACATGGTGGCGTGCCGGCCTTACGGGACTTGACAAGAACCCTCCAAGCCTGCATAACAGACTCATTAAATGGAGTCAGGCCAGGCAACTCACCCCCCTCCAGTTTTAAGAGGAAAATGTGCTTGTCTAAGCCCAAACAGCCCGCTCTCCTCATCAGTGTGTAGGCTGTGTCGACCCAGCTAGAACCGTCACTGTACAACAGTCTCTGGGCTGCTTGAAGCCGGAAAGCCATGATTCTAGAGGAAATGTCCACCAGCCCTTGCCCACCCTCGTACAGTGGCAGGTACAGGGCTGCAGCTTTAATCCAGTGTTGTCCAGACCAGAAGAAATTGACATGGATCCTCTGAAGCTCTTGTATCAGACCCTTTGGTGGCTGCAAAATCATTAGTCTGTGCCACAGGGTAGAGGCAGCAAGGTTATTAGCTACCAGTACCCTTCCCCTATAAGACAGCTGGGGCAGCACCCATTTTCATCTTGACAGTCTGGCACACACTTTCTCCAATACACCCTCCCAGTTTTTTTTCTGAAAGACATTGAGCCTAGAAAACCCCCCAAAGTCTTCATCCCATCTCTGCCCCACTGAAGCCCCCCTGGTAACCGTGGAACGGACCACGTTTGAAGCCGACCTGCCCACAGCGCTTCACTCTTTTCCCAATTGACTCTAGCTGAGGAGGCCCCCTCATACACCTTTAAAGCGTTTGAGAGAACCTTAACATCTTCACCCCCTGTAATAAAAACTGTCATGTCATCTGCATACGCAGACAGGGCCTTCGTGGGACCCTCTAATGCAAGTTGCAACTCCGTGCCCTCAACACTGATAACTTGTTCCTCAGCTACAGGTGCTTGTGGTTGCTCTACCGCTGTCGGTCCACCTCTCCTTACATCAGTGGGCCCAGGCGTTACGATGACCACCTCTCCCTACATCAGTGGGCCCAGGCGTTACGAGGACCACCTCTCCCTACATCAGTGGGCCCAGGCGTTACGATGACCACCTCTCCCTACATCAGTGGGCCCAGGCGTTACGATGACCACCTCTCCCTACATCAGTGGGCCCAGGCGTTACGATGACCACCTCTCCCTACATCAGTGGGCCCAGGCGTTATGAGGACCACCTCTCCCTACATCAGTGGGCCCAGGCGTTACGATGACCACCTCTCCCTACATCAGTGAGCCCAGGCGTTACGAGGACCACCTCTCCCTACATCAGTGGGCCCAGGCGTTACGATGACCACCTCTCCCTACATCAGTGAGCCCAGGCGTTACAAGGACCACCTCTCCCTACATCAGTGGGCCCAGGCGTTACGAGGACCACCTCTCCCTACATCAGTGGGCCCAGGCGTTACGAGGACCACCTGCGCCCCTCCCTCGGCCTTCTCCCTTTTCGGACAAGCATGTCGCTTATGGCCAACATCCCCACACTCAAAACACTGTTGACTACCCGTACTACCATAAGCCATGTACAGTCTATTGTCATACTTGATTGTAAACGATAACTCTTAAGTCTGCTCTGGTGAGTCCAAAAACATAAACACCTGTCGCCGAAATGACATTACCTGTTTCAACGCCAGGTGTTTGCAACCCAACGGGACAATATTTATTGAACTGGCGAACTTCCCAATAACTCGCACTCCAATAGCTCATTTGGAATAAACGGTGGTACATTTGAAATCGTTACTCTTGTTGACAGAGAAAAAAGTGGAGTAACTTGAATAAACATTCCTTTAAGAAGTACGCCATGCTCAACCATCCGATCAACCAGACACTCTTCTTTAAGAAGTACACCATGCTCAACCATACGATCTACAAGACACTCTTCTTTAAGAAGTACACCATGCTCAACCATCAGATCAACCAGACACTCTTCTTTAAGAAGTACACCATGCTCAACCATACGATCTACAAGACACTCTTCTTTAAGAAGTACACCATGCTCAACCATACGATCTACAAGACACTCTTCTTTAAGAAGTACACCATGCTCAACCATCAGATCAACCAGACACTCTTCTTTAAGAAGTACACCATGCTCAACCATACGATCTACAAGACACTCTTCTTTAAGAAGTACACCATGCTCAACCATACGATCTACAAGACACTCTTCTTTAAGAAGTACACCATGCTCAACCATACGATCTACAAGACACTCTTCTTTAAGAAGTACGCCATGCTCAACCATACGATCTACAAGACACTCTTCTTTAAGAAGTACACCATGCTCAACCATACGATCTACAAGACTCTCTTCTTTAAGAAGTACGCCATGCTCAACCATACGATCTACAAGACACTCTTCTTTAAGAAATACCACCACCACTTTATTCATCCGGGATGCATAAGCAACATTCTCATATCCTACCTTCTCTCCTACGGCGACCAGAAACTCCTCCACCCTGACAGTAGCTTCAGTAACACACCTAAAGCCGTGCCGAAGTGACAGGGACGGCATCCCCATTCGGGCTGCCATCCCCGCCAAAATCAGGGTAACTTCGATACGAAAAACAAAATACTTATTTCTACCACAACAAAAATAATAACCTTAATCACGCACAGAAGAAAACCAAAAAATGCCACCAAGAAAGAGAAAACTGAAAGAAAGTTCTGAATATTTAACTCTACACAACACACGCACTCCTTTGCTCATACAATTCCCAGCATGCACCAAACACTCTCAGCATGCAGAGAGAGAGAGAGAGAGAGAGAGAGAGAGAGAGAGAGAGCAAAAGAGAGAAAGCACGGAACAACATATACACAGTTCAAATATGCTAATCACGAAATATATTTGGTCAGAGTGATTGTTAATTCTATATGTCTTAGTGATACTGAAATCTTCATGGCTGACCTCATCCTGAAGTCATCCTATTGGTCAAAGCTTTCTGCAGGCCAGTGACCATTTTCAGGCACAGCGTTGAGGCAATGGAAAAATGAAATGAAAGTGAATGGATTCTGATTTTTATTCACACACGTGCTTTGAATGTGTTTTTCTTCTCCTCAATGTGTTTGAGGAGGGGCCATCATTGAATGTGTTTTTCTTCTCCTCAATGTGTTTGAGGAGGGGCCATCATTGAATGTGTTTTTCTTCTCCTCAATGTGTTTGAGGAGGGGCCATCATTGAATGTGTTTGAGGAGGGGCCATCATTGAATGTGTTTTTCTTCTCCTCAGTGTGTTTGAGGAGGGGCCATCATTGAGGCAGCCGTTAGCAGCGACATCGCGTTCCCTCCCATGAGACCTGTGGTAAAAACCCAGAGTGCTTTGCAGCACAACACAGAGACTGTGTTGGAGTAAGGAAGATTTGTATTAAATTATGGCAACGAAACAAAGACGGGCTTCAAGTCTACCTCAGTCTGTATGTACGACCGTGACCGTGGGACAGTGTACATAGAGGTTCAGTCCTGGGTTGAGTTTTAATGAGTGTGCCAGCTTTATAATTGTATTTGTGGGGTTATAGGTTGGTGTTTGCATTTTTATAATGGTTTTGCTCAGTAAAGTAAGTCAGTGTATTATGTTCAAGACTACATGATTCTGGCCATGAGGAAACAAAATTTAAAAAACGAGAAAGTCAGACAGCTTTGCGATGGTTCCGAATGGCAGGCGTACAATGCCAAGTTCAGGTCAAGCTAACATTTTGGTTTGAGCCCCATGGCCTGACCACATATGACAGCTGTAATTAGTGTTTAAGTGCATTGCCATTAGAGACTCTCTGTATAACTGCATTACTTCCAAATGACTTTTCTACCCTAACAGTTTACCCTGGCTAGTCCCATGGGCTCCTTCCCAACACATGGTCTTCAACCCTCCCTTTAGAGAGACAGTGGAGACTGGGGCGTCCCATCGGGGTGTGATGATGATGATGATGATGATTTTGACCTCACTACACAGACATGACCAATGTTCCCTCCAATTTTTTTTCTGGCATTTCAGGTATGCTGAGTGCCAACTTGACCGTTGTGAAAATTCTGTGAAACTTCCAGTATTTACTGTGAACATTGAGGCTGTACTCACTTTAAGTTACAGTTTTAACTGTGGCCAAGTAGGCTACTGTGGATATTGATCATAATGTAGGCCTACCAGAGTGGCCTACCATCAAAAACAATGGAGAAAATGCATCACTTAACATTTTAACATGGAAATAGCTGTTCTATCATTCAGACTATAGTAGCAGCCAATGTGTTGTGTTCAATGTAGACCTACTTTCCATGAGACTTGCAGGGATTGACATTAACCTGTTTATCCACTTGTCCTTCAGACAAGGTGACAGAAAATGATGTTATTTAATGCAAGAAACCACTTTACAAAAAAAAAATCATTATCTACCCTCTGCCTATTGGCTACTTAGTTTATTCAAGCCTGTCGTAAAATACAACACTGTTCCATTAAGACAAAAGAAAAGCTCTTTACCTGACTGGCTTTTCAAAGATGTCTAGAAACGTACACGTTTGTGGTCTTGTAGGAAGCAATCAGTCCCCTATTGCTGACTACAAATGATCTATAACTGGGCTAATAACTCACTAACTAGCAAAGGATAAGAATGTGCACACGTGGCTACATGCTACTACTCACAACCGCTCATGCTGTAAGCACAGTCCAGTTCTATGAAAATGGGACAGATCCATATATGGCAATGGTCTATTTGCATATAGGCCTAATGCAGCTCTGATTGCTTATGCCGCAGCAGTCTGTGTAGAGTGCGGGCTGAGTAGTACGTGTCAATGCATTCTGCCTACAACAAAATCTCTTGCATAGTTTGTTTGGTTTGAAAGTGGCCAATATTGCGTTGATTTGATCACAATCGCCACAGTAAAGGGAAACGTGAATAGTGTTAACAGAGAAAAACTCTAGAACAGTGGTCACCAACCTTTTGTGAGTCAAGATCACTTTCTGAATCAAAAGGCAAGCCGAGAAAATATTTTTAAATGACTTAAAAAAGTAAGCCTATGCAACATCGACCAATTAAAAACAGTGCTGTAGCAATGAGGTTTGTGCAGTAAGCTAAAGGCCGAATACATGATCACCACATATTAGCTTTGATTGAATTGCCCTGAATTGCCCAATGCATTGTTGTTCGGGTCATTTAAAAAATATATATATTTCAAAATTTGAGGAAGGCTATATGATAACATTGGTTATATATCCTTTGTCGTATTACTTGTGAAGCACAACATCCCTCCGCTCTCCCTTTCCTCCACTGACACGGACCAAATAGGGACACCGTCCTCCAGCCGATTGCAAAACTCGAGTCGCACTGCATATGTTGTTACTCCTATGAGAAAAGTGAAATATTCCTCAATGGTAAAAAAACAAAAACAAACCGCTAATAATAACGACAACGCAAGCCTACTTTCCTATTCATTCATTACAGCTGCAGTGCTTGTTGTAGCGCTGAGTGGAAATAGGGAGAATGTGCATTTCATGGGTTATAAAAGTGTTGAATACAAAGTGTTGACAGTGCTGAGAAAGAACTTAAACATGAAATCATAAAAACAGCAGCTCTTTGCTCTATTCGGTGACAGTCTCTCTCTCTCTCTCTAGTCATGGTTTTAAACTTATTGAATTCAACTTTGCTATTGCTTTCTTTTATGCCTGCTTAAAATGCGCTAATCTGAGCCAGCCATTGGCCAGCGGTAAACCTATAGTGTACTTGATTTGCTCCCTGGGCCCGCCGGGAAGGCAGAGTTTGTACCTTCAGACACATGAAATGGTTCAAAATGGCAACAGTCCACCTACCCAGCGCCCAGGGCAGCTTAATCGGGTGCACCCACCACCAACAACCATCCGATCAACCAGACACTCTTCTTTAAGAAGTACACCATGCTCAACCATACGATCTACAAGACACTCTTCTTTAAGAAGTACGCCATGCTCAACCATACGATCAACAAGACACTCTTCTTTAAGAAGTACGCCATGCTCAACCATCCGATCAACCAGACACTCTTCTTTAAGAAGTACACCATGCTCAACCATACGATCTACAAGACACTCTTCTTTAAGAAGTACGCCATGCTCAACCATACGATCAACAAGACACTCTTCTTTGAGAAGTACACCATGCTCAACCATACGATCTACAAGACACTCTTCTTTAAGAAGTACGCCATGCTCAACCATACGATCTACAAGACACTCTTCTTTAAGAAGTACGCCATGCTCAACCATACGATCAACAAGACACTCTTCTTTGAGAAGTACACCATGCTCAACCATACGATCTACAAGACGCTCTTCTTTAAGAAGTACGCCATGCTCAACCATACGATCAACAAGACACTCTTCTTTGAGAAGTACACCATGCGCAACCATACGATCTACAAGACACTCTTCTTTGAGAAGTACACCATGCTCAACCATACGATCTACAAGACGCTCTTCTTTAAGAAGTACACCATGCTCAACCATACGATCAACCAGACACTCTTCTTTAAGAAGTACACCATGCTCAACCATACGATCTACAAGACACTCTTCTTTAAGAAATACCACCACCACTTTATTCATCCGGGATGCATAAGCAACATTCTCGTATCCTACCTTCTCTCCTACGGCGACCAGAAACTCCTCCACCGTGACAGTAGCTTCAGTAACACACCTAAAGCCGTGCCGAAGTGACAGGGACGGCATCCCCATTCGGGCTGCCATCCCCGCCAAAATCAGGGTAACTTCGATACGAAAAACAAAATACTTATTTCTACCACAACAAAAATAATAACCTTAATCATGCACAGAAGAAAACCAAAAAATGCCACCAAGAAAGAGAAAACTGAAAGAAAGTTCTGAATATTTAACTCTACACAACACACGCACTCCTTTGCTCATACAATTCCCAGCATGCACCAAACACTCTCAGCATGCAGAGAGAGAGAGAGAGAGAGAGAGAGAGAGAGAGAGAGAGAGAGAGAGAGCAAAAGAGAGAAAGCACGGAACAACATATACACAGTTCAAATATGCTAATCACAAAATATATTTGGTCAGAGTGATTGTTAATTCTATATGTCTTAGTGATACTGAAAGCTTCATGGCTGACCTCATCCTGAAGTCATCCTATTGGTCAAAGCTTTCTGCAGGCCAGTGACCATTTTCAGGCACAGCGTTGAGGCAACGGAAAAATGAAATTAAAGTGAATGGATTCTGATTTTTATTCACACACGTGCTTTGAATGTGTTTTTCTTCTCCTCAATGTGTTTGAGGAGGGGCCATCATTGAATGTGTTTTTCTTCTCCTCAATGTGTTTGAGGAGGGGCCATCATTGAATGTGTTTTTCTTCTCCTCAATGTGTTTGAGGAGGGGCCATCATTGAATGTGTTTGAGGAGGGGCCATCATTGAATGTGTTTTTCTTCTCCTCAATGTGTTTGAGGAGGGGCCATCATTGAATGTGTTTTTCTTCTCCTCAGTGTGTTTGAGGAGGGGCCATCATTGAATGTGTTTTTCTTCTCCTCAATGTGTTTGAGGAGGGGCCATCATTGAATGTGTTTGAGGAGGGGCCATCATTGAATGTGTTTTTCTTCTCCTCAATGTGTTTGAGGAGGGGCCATCATTGAATGTGTTTTTCTTCTCCTCAGTGTGTTTGAGGAGGGGCCATCTTTGAATGTGTTTTTTCTTCTCCTCAGTGTGTTTGAGGAGGGGCCATCATTGAGGCAGCCGTTAGCAGCGACATCGCGTTCCCTCCCATGAGACCTGTGGTAAAAACCCAGAGTGCTTTGCAGCACAACACAGAGACTGTGTTGGAGTAAGGAAGATTTGTATTAAATTATGGCAACGAAACAAAGACGGGCTTCAAGTCTACCTCAGTCTGTATGTACGACCGTGACCGTGGGACAGTGTACATAGAGGTTCAGTCCTGGGTTGAGTTTTAATGAGTGTGCCAGCTTTATAATTGTATTTGTGGGGTTATAGGTTGGTGTTTGCATTTTTATAATGGTTTTGCTCAGTAAAGTAAGTCAGTGTATTATGTTCAAGACTACATGATTCTGGCCATGAGGAAACAAAATTTAAAAAACGAGAAAGTCAGACAGCTTTGCGATGGTTCCGAATGGCAGGCGTACAATGCCAAGTTCAGGTCAAGCTAACATTTTGGTTTGAGCCCCATGGCCTGACCACATATGACAGCTGTAATTAGTGTTTAAGTGCATTGCCATTAGAGACTCTCTGTATAACTGCATTACTTCCAAATGACTTTTCTACCCTAACAGTTTACCCTGGCTAGTCCCATGGGCTCCTTCCCAACACATGGTCTTCAACCCTCCCTTCAGAGAGACAGTGGAGACTGGGGCGTCCCATCGGGGTGTGATGATGATGATGATGATGATTTTGACCTCACTACACAGACATGACCAGTGTTCCCTCCAATTTTTTTTCTGGCATTTCAGGTATGCTGAGTGCCAACTTGACCGTTGTGAAAATTCTGTGAAACTTCCAGTATTTACTGTGAACATTGAGGCTGTACTCACTTTAAGTTACAGTTTTAACTGTGGCCAAGTAGGCTACTGTGGATATTGATCATAATGTAGACCTACCAGAGTGGCCTACCATCAAAAACAATGGAGAAAATGCATCACTTAACATTTTAACATGGAAATAGCTGTTCTATCATTCAGACTATAGTAGCAGCCAATGTGTTGTGTTCAAAGTAGACCTACATTCCCTGAGACTTGCAGGGCTTGACATTAACCTGTTTATCCACTTGTCCTTCAGACCAGGTGACAGAAAATGATGTTATTTGATGCAAGAAACCACTTTACAAAAAAAATCATTTTCTACCCTCTGCCTATTGGCTACTTAGTTTATTCAAGCCTGTCGTAAAATACAACACTGTTCCATTAAGACAAAAGAAAAGCTCTTTCGTTGACTGGCTTTTCAAAGATGTCTAGAAACGTACACGTTTTGTGGTCTTGTAGGAAGCAATCACTCCCCTATTGCTGACTGCAAATGATCTATAACTGGGCTAAAAACTCACCAACTCGCAAAGGATAAGAATGTGCACACGTGGCTACATGCTACTACTCACAACCGCTCATGCTGTAAGCACAGTCCAGTTCTATGAAAATGGGACAGATCCATATATGGCAATGGTCTATTTGCATATAGGCCTAATGCAGCTCTGATTGCTTATGCCGCAGCAGTCTGTGTAGAGTGCGGGCTGAGTAGTGCGTGTCAATGCATTCTGCCTACAACAAAATCTCTTGCATAGTTTGTTTGGTTTTGGTATGTTGCATTGAAAGTGGCCAATATTGCGTTGATTTGATCACAATCGCCACAGTAAAGGGAAACGTGAATAGTGTTAACAGAGAAAAACTCTAGAACAGTGGTCACCAACCTTTTGTGAGTCAAGATCACTTTCTGAATCAAAATGCAAGCAGAGAAAATATTTTTAAATGACTTAAAAAAGTAAGCCTATGCAACATTGACCAATTTAAAACAGTGCTGTAGCAATGAGGTTTGTGCAGTAAGCTAAAGGCCGAATACATGATCACCACATATTAGCTTTGATTGAATTGCCCTGAATTGCCCAATGCATTGTTGTTCGGGTCATTTAAAAAATATATACATTTCAAAATTTGAGGAAAGCTATATGATAACACTGGTTATATATCCTTTGTCGTATTACTTGTGAAGCACAACATCCCTCCGCTCTCCCTTTCCTCCACTGACACGGACCAAATAGGGACACCGTCCTCCAGCCGATTGCAAAACTCGAGTCGCACTGCATATGTTGTTACTCCTATGAGAAAAGTGAAATATTCCTCAATGGTAAAAAAACAAAAACAAACCGCTAATAATAACGACAACGCAAGCCTACTTTCCTATTCATTCATTACAGCTGCAGTGCTTGTTGTAGCGCTGAGTGGAAATAGGGAGAATGTGCATTTCATGGGTTATAAAAGTGTTGAATACAAAGTGTTGACAGCGCTGAGAAAGAACTTAAACATGAAGTCATAAAAACAGCAGCTCTTTGCTCTATTCGGTGACAGTCTCTCTCTCTCTCTCTCTAGTCATGGTTTTAAACTTATTGAATTCAACTTTGCTATTGCTTTCTTTTATGCCTGCTACATTACTTAAAATGCGCTAATCTGAGCCAGCCATTGGCCAGCGGTAAACCTATAGTGTACTTGATTTGCTCCCTGGGCCCGCCGGGAAGGCAGAGTTTGTACCTTCAGACACATGAAATGGTTCAAAATGGCAACAGTCCACCTACCCAGCGCCCAGGGCAGCTTAATCGGGTGCACCCACCACCAACAGCCCGAGACAATGATATATATATTTTTTATGTTTAAAGGTAACATTGGACATGACACCTGTCTGAATTTCCAGAGGCAGTAAGGAACGTGACCAAAGGGCTAAAAGCAGTGGGACATCCATTAATGACAGGAATGAGGGGTTCTGGGAATCGCACTGCAGAGAGAGAAAATATCATCAGAATATGACACACCAGAGCTGACCAATCAGATGCTGGAGATGTTTTTTTATCTCTTGGACATGTTGTGGAGGTGATGACATGGTCAGAGTTACCCAGGGAAGGGCCTGTTACTGTAAAATATATATCTCCCTTGGCAACCATTAGGGAAGTACATTAAAAGGGGCCAGGATCCTTTGATATGGATACGGTCTGTCTGTTTACATCTAGGTATTAATGGCCTAGTTAGCAGGAATGCTTCTCTGCTTGGGATTTGCTATCGTCGCAGTCGTTTGAAAGTTACATCTGTTAGGCCTGTTATTTTTGAGCCACTCTTAATGATCTTTCTTGAAGAACGGGCAGTGGAACTCTGACTCATGTGATTATACATAGCATGTGAGAAACGTCATAATGTGCCATTCTGTTCAACGACTTTATCAATGTGCTGTGTGCAGGAAGAAATTGTAATAGAAACGTCAGAGCACAACCCTACACAATACTACCAGTCTCCAACGATTGGATTCATGTCCTCTACTTTTCCTCCATGGAAGAGGAAACCAACCGTTAAGTAGTGATTTTCCGTTTTAATATCGACTACAACATTTTACTGAGAAATAACAGAATTGAGGATCTATCATTGAGAAAAAGGGAGGCATTGATCCAGGGGTGTAATAGGGCTGTAAATTGAACTCTTAAGAATCTTGTTTTCACAGGAAGTGTTTGGTGGGATGTTATAAAATGAGCTCTTTAGGCCTGTCACCACACCGTAGCTCAGGCCTCTCGCTCTGACAAAAGCCTTCTGTTTGGAAGCACTGCACCGGCGTCCTCCCGGCTACAATTACTAAACCAGCTTGTTATCCTCCTCTTCCCTCTCTCTACCTACACAGATCAGAGGGGAGGGGAGAGAGAGAGGGAAGGAGAGAGGGGAGGGAGAGAGGGGAGGGGAGAGAGGGGAGGGGAGAAAGGGGAGGGGAGAGAGGAGAGAGAGGTGAGGGGAGAGAGGGGGGGGGGAGAGAAAGAGGGGAGGGGAGGGGAGGGAGGGAGGGAGGGAGGGAGGGAGGGAGGGAGGGAGGGAGGGAGGGAGGGAGGGAGGGAGGGAGGGAGGGAGGGAGGGAGGGAGGGAGGGAGGGAGGGAGGGAGGGAGGGAGGGCAGTATTTGACGCTGCGGAGGCCTGTTGCTGTGGACACTACAGAATGCAATGTGTGTATGATTCTATCTTTTCCAGCAATATCTTGATATACAAAGGTACAGTATGAGTGTCCAGAGCTGGAGATGGGGCTGGAGTTAGGGCTGGGGATGGAGCTGGAGATGGGGCTGGAAATGGGGCTGGAGAAGGGGCTGGAGCAGGGGCTGGAGATGGGGCTGGAGACTGGGCTGGATATGAGGATAGAAACGGGGCTGGATATGGGGATGGAAATGGGGCTGGAGTTGGGGCTGGAGATGGAGCTGGAGATGGGGCTAGGGTTAGAGATGGGGTTGGAGATGGGGCTGGGGATGGAGATGGGGCTGGAGACGGGGCTAGGGTTGGAGAAGGGGTTGGAGATGGGGCTGGAATGGAGTTGGGGCTGGAGATGGAGCTGGAGATGGGGCTAGGGTTGGAGAAGGGGTTGGAGATGGGGCTGGAGACTGGGCTGGAGACGGGGCTAGGGTTAGAGATGGGGTTGGAGATGGGGCTGGGGATGGAGATGGGGCTAGGGTTGGAGAAGGGGTTGGAGATGGGGCTGGAATGGAGATGGGGCTGGAGACGGGGCTAGGGTTGGAGATGGGGTTGGAGATGGGGCTGGAATGGAGATGGGGCTGGAGATGGGGCTAGAGTTGGAGATGGGGTTGGGGTTGGAGATGGGGCTGGAATGGAGATGGGGCTGGAGATGGGGCTGGAGACTGGGCTGGATATGAGGATAGAAACGGGGCTGGATATGGGGATGGAAATGGGGCTGGAGTTGGGGCTGGAGATGGAGCTGGAGATGGGGCTAGGGTTAGAGATGGGGTTGGAGATGGGGCTGGGGATGGAGATGGGGCTGGAGACGGGGCTAGGGTTGGAGAAGGGGTTGGAGATGGGGCTGGAATGGAGTTGGGGCTGGAGATGGAGCTGGAGATGGGGCTAGGGTTGGAGAAGGGGTTGGAGATGGGGCTGGAGACTGGGCTGGAGACGGGGCTAGGGTTAGAGATGGGGTTGGAGATGGGGCTGGGGATGGAGATGGGGCTAGGGTTGGAGAAGGGGTTGGAGATGGGGCTGGAATGGAGATGGGGCTGGAGACGGGGCTAGGGTTGGAGATGGGGTTGGAGATGGGGCTGGAATGGAGATGGGGCTGGAGATGGGGCTAGAGTTGGAGATGGGGTTGGGGTTGGAGATGGGGCTGGAATGGAGATGGGGCTGGAGACGGGGCAAGAGTTGGAGTGGGGCTGGAATGGAGATGGGGCTGGAGACGGGGCTAGGGTTGGAGATGGGGTTGGAGATGGAGATGGGGCTGGAAACAGGGACAGGGCTGGAGATGGGGCTGGAAATGGGGATGGAGATGGAGATGGAGATGGAGCTGGAGATGGAGTTGGAGATGGGGCTAGGATTAGAGATGGGGTTGGAGATGGGGCTGGAATGGAGATGGGGCTGGAGACGGGGCTACGGTTGGAGATGGGGCTGGAATGGAGATGGGGCTGGAGACGGGGCTAGGGTTGGAGTTGGGGTTGGAGATGGGGCTGGATTGGAGATGGGGCTGGAAACAGGGACAGGGCTGGAGACGGGGCTGGAAATGGGGATGGAGATGGAGATGGGCTGGAACTATGGCTGGGCTGCAGCCAGAGGAATGTATAGTAGTCAGGGTGAGAACACACTAGTGTTGACACAGTGGATCAGAACCAGCACTGCACCCTGCAGGGAGTGGCTCTGTTTGTTCTGGCCGGTCCCTGTAGCACAGCTGGGGCTGATAAGAGGACGGAGAGAGACAGAGGATGAGGAGGGGGGAGACGGGGCCGGTAGATGGATGTCTGGATGGATGGATGTCTGGATGGATGTCTGGATGGATGTCTGGACCAGCCGTCAGGGTTGACGAGGCTCAGTCACCACTTGCTCATAGTTTGTCTTTAGCGGGGTGACATGTAGCTCGACGATTCCAAAACAAAGTTTTACACATCCCTGCCGCCCCTCCCCTCCGTGGCCGGCCGGGGGCGTGACAGGCGTTAATGACAAGCGGGAGCTGCTAAGTAACGGGCTGACAGGTGAACGGAATGTGATGACGCCGGAAAATTTGGTAAAGCCATGCGTCTGTTGTTGTTGGTCTTCAGAGCTGAGTGGCAACTGCTGTGGTGAAAATTGGACGATTCAATTAGGCCAATAGAGCTATTAAAGTAAACCTGCCCTCCCCCGCCCCCCACCCTTTCTCTCCCTTTCAAAGTCCACAGCCGGACCATCTAATTAGAGTGGTAACAAAGAGGTGCTGTGAGATCCCGCGGTTGCACGGGGGACGGGGACGGGAGAAGCATGCCTCTGTCTGGGGAGAGGTGTCCGTCGTGTCAGCCATGTTTAACATCAGACCTTGTGTGAGTATTTAGAGCTGTGTGTACACAGAGGTTAGGCAACAAAATACTTAGCTGATCATAAAGTCAGAGGGTTGTTGTGACACTGTGACTCAACTGTAGGGAAATGCCAGTAGTGGACTGAATGAAAATTGTATCACTGTTGTAAGTATGTCATTGTCATAACAGGGACTGTGGGAGATATCATTATCATATCGCCATTTCATACCCGGGCCACTCTGAGTATAGCCTTTCCTCATTTCCTGATTATACGGAGATGGAGTTTGGCAATCAGGGTTCCTGAATCGGAAATGCTCACTGATGGGCGTTTCACATGTTTAGATTTTAGTTTAGATCTAACTGGGTGTTAGACGCATCCTGTCAAAGGTGTGCAAAGCAATTAGCGTTTCGCACAATCAATTTTCACTTCTGCACACCAACTCCCTCATCAAATAAAACGGAAGATGTTTGAAGGTGGAAATCAACGCCTAAGATTGTCAAGAGTTTTTTAAGAACGCCCATGGGTCCAATTTTCTGGCTTTTTTGGGGGGAATTTAAATGTGCTTTCACAGATCTCAAAATGTGGCTTGACGACTATTGTTGAAAGTGCATTTGGGAAGTTGGGGGATGGCTATTATTTCACATATGTGTTAAAGGCCCAGTGCAGTCAAAAACGGGATTTCAAATGTTTTATATATATTTCCAGAGCATGAGGTTGGAATAATACTGTTACATTGTTACAATTATTAAAACGCCCTTTATGTGTAAGAGCTGTTTGAAAAGACGGCCAGAAATGTCAGCCTGTTTTGGTGGGATGGAGTTTTGGCCTGCCTGGTGACATCACCAGGCGGTAAATAGTTAATAGGCAAATAAGAAAAAGAGTTCCAAGCCTCTCTGCCAATAAACAGCTAGTTATCAGTTTTCCCCTCCCCACATAGACCACTCCCAGACAGTCCTATCCTTGCTTGAGAAATTGCAATTTGCTAAGAAGCTATTTTTGTTTCATGTTGACCATTTTATTTAAAAACTATCACAGTAAGGTACTTAATTGTTACCCAGAAATGATTTGATAATAGGATTAAAACAACTGCATTGTACATTTAAAGCCGTAAAAGTAAAACATGGTCCTCGCAGTACTGTTTACTCTTGGGATTTTACAACAAATAACACTTGCTTTGGCATTGTAACTGTGCTGGTTATAGACCATATCAATGTGGTTTAACTGTGCTGGATATAGACCATATCAATGTGGTTTAACTGTGCTGGTTATAGACCATATCAATGTGGTTTAACTGTGCTGGTTATAGACCATATCAATGTGGTTTAACTGTGCTGTTTATTGACCATATCAATGTGGTTTTTTTTTCATTTAAACTGGTGCACAACCATTTAAGATGATAGAGTTTAAGTTGGTCCACTCAAGCTTACCTCCCGGAACTCCTGTACCCCTATGTGGGTCCTAGGGGGGGACATTCATCATGTACGTGATAACATTATTTTTGCATGACCTGCATTCTCTTGTTCAGCTTTTTTGAATGCCCAGTATACCAAGCAGAGCAGGCATAATCAAAATGACACTGAATCAAGGTTGAGACGAGCAGTTTCTTAACTTTGATGTTAAATATCTAGTGTTACGATATAAAAACGTAAGCTTGTTTGCCATTTTAGAAAGAATTTTAGCAGCAATCATGTCTCCAGAAAGGGATTGATCTAGGGACACACCAGGATAAGTTACACTTGTCTTAGATTTAATCTCCTTGCCTGCACGGTTGACCCTTATCTTGTTAGCTCTAAACAATCTACGTTTTGTTCCAAACTAAATCGATTTAGTTTTTCCCAAATGTAGCGACAATTTGTTGTCAGTCAACCAATTCTCTAACAGAATGTAGTTCCTTACTCAGGTTCTCCTCAATCTAAGTCGTATCCTTCCCTGATACCAGTATGGCTGAGTAATCTGCATAAAGCAGGAGTTTTCACTTTACTGTGACTGGCATATCATTGAAGAACATAAGAAATAAGAGAGGCCCTAAAACTGATCCCTGTGGTACTCCACTGGACATTTCATTGACCTCTGACAGAACATCACAATGGTATACTTGTGTTCTGTTGATCAGATAAGACCTAAACCAATTCACTGCTACGTCATTTAGACCCATGAATTTCAGTTTCATCCGGAGAACGTCATGATCCACAGTGTCAAAGGCTTTCTGCAAGTCTAACATGATCATAATTGTATATTTTCCCTTTTCACTTCCTGCTTGATATGGTCAAAAAGGTGGCAAGTATCAGTGGAATGAGCTGTTCTAAAGCCAGATTAGAGTTCATAAAGAGGTTTGTGCTCGAGAAGGTATCCCTCAAATTGATTTATAAGAAAATCTCAACAACTTTAGATAAGGTGTTGAGCATCGACACCGGCCTGTAGGTTCCTTCATCTGTTTAACTGCTCTTCTTGTGGAGAGGAACCAGCCTGGCTGTTTTGAGATCATCGGGTAATGTAGCATTCCTAATGGAAAGGTTTATAATATGAGTTATCATTTTAGCAGTGACACAGGCACTCTCCTTTATCTTGCAGGAAGGTTATCCAACCGAGTTGCTTTGTTTTTGGCCATTTAAGCATAGTAGATTGGAAGCACTGTCCTCTGTTACTCTGCACAGCTAAAACAAGTCCTTTGTGATACCTTTGTTATGGTAAAAGATGCTAATAGGAGGACTGGCCATTTAAGCATAGTAGATTGGAAGCACTGTCCTCTGTTACTCTGCACAGCTAAAACAAGTCCTTTGTGATACCTTTGTTATGGTAAAAGATGCTAATAGGAGGACTGGCCATTTAAGCATAGTAGATTGGAAGCACTGTCCTCTGTTACTCTGCACAGCTAAAACAAGTCCTTTGTGATATCTTTGTTATGGTAAAAGATGCTAATAGGAGGACTGGCCATTTAAGCATAGTAGATTGGAAGCACTGTCCTCTGTTACTCTGCACAGCTAAAACAAGTCCTTTGTGATATCTTTGTTATGGTAAAAGATGCTAATAGGAGGACTGGCCATTTAAGCATAGTAGATTGGAAGCACTGTCCTCTGTTACTCTGCACAGCTAAAACAAGTCCTTTGTGATATCTTTGTTATGGTAAAAGATGATAATAGGAGGACTGGCCATTTAAGCATAGTAGATTGGAAGCACTGTCCTCTGTTACTCTGCACAGCTAAAACAAGTCCTTTGTGATATCTTTGTTATGGTAAAAGATGCTAATGGAAGGACTGGCCATTGTTTGCAGAGCCAGTGGGTAATCACTTTTCCTTATGAGGTCTAAGATCTCCATCCATGTCCCTGACCGTTGTTTGATTATGAATTGTTTCGTTGGAGTCAGAGAGTCGAGTGCGGACAGAAACATCTCTTTAAAAAGATACCAAGCTCGATCAACATCATCACATGAGACCAATCCAGATTTCCAAGTCCTTTTACAAAACGTTCCTTTGAGTTTTGTTCCACAGACCGTATCTCCATGTCGTTATTACCTGGCTCAAGTAGCATTTTGGATTTCTTACGGGTACAGTAGGTTACCATATGATCGCTAAAACCAATATTTAAGACTCTTGACTGACAGACGTTCTCTTGGTCTGATACAATAATCAAGTTGTTTTAGTCCAAAGATGATTAAAGATATACAGGGCATTTACTAGTGTACTTCTCTGGGGTGGTAACTGCACATCTGTATTAAAATCACCAAGCAGAATATATTCCCTGTCAGAAAATACATTGTGATCACAGCAATTTGATTCAAGTAAATCGTACAAATCAGAGTCCGATAGCACACACCAACGGGTATAGGACGAAGCAACCTCAAGTCCATCCATTTTCAGATCTGAGCGAGGATTAACATGCACATCGTTCCTTAGTAAAAATGGATTCACGTGGATAAAAGGAAGTCCTCTCCGATTGAAACAGTCGAACATGTCCTTTTCTGTGCCCACTGCCGATACGTCGACTATTTCATCTAGATTGAACTCATCCTCCTCATGTCCAGCAGCCCAATGTTTGGTTCTGTGTTTAAACAGGATACAAACAAGCAAAATGTTCCTTTGAAACTTTACAGCTTTATTACATGACAAGGGGTTGGATATCAGAAACAATTTATGTGAACAAATAATTCACAGATGCCGCTTTTGAAATTCTTCCTTACGGTCTTATCGCAACTTGAGCATAGTTGTTTGGCTTGTTTTGTGATGTTTGGGCCAGGACAGGGGTGCACATTGCCACAGAGTAGCAGGCTGAAGGTAAACAAGCAGCTTGTTGGGGTTAGCACCGTTTTCCCTGTGTACCTTCCCCGAGCGGCTCAGCTGTTCCCGGAGGAATGGTGATATCAGGGGCCGGTAAAGTTGTTCATGGCCGAAGTTCACATTATGAAAGGGGAGATTTCCATCCCATGCACCATCCATGTCTCTCGGTGTAGGTGGAAAGGGAGTTTTGGGATAATCTCCATGTAAATCAGAAATACCAAAGCAAAGCTTCTTTCTAAAGACATATTTGGATGATTGGTCGCAGAATGTTTATTGAAGGACCTTATTATTAGTGCCTGCAGCGGACAACTAGTTGAGTTGTGCAGACCTGTTGTAGTAATCAGTGTAATAGTAACAGAGAGAATAATAGGGACAGGGAGACCGAAAGGGAGTGTAGTATTTCTTAGGTCCAGGCATTACAATGCCCCTCAGTGTTAGAGGTAGGGGGATCCTCTGGCTGCTTGTGTAATGTAGCGGGTAGACCACCCTTAATGAGTTGCAGGTTGTACTAAATCAGAACAGTTGTGTGTAATCGATGTAATGTTATCTGGGTTTCCATGTCAGGTCCTAGGGCACCACGTCCTTATCTCCACTAGTTTCCATTCTCTACCGCTCTTCATTTTAAGGAGCCTTGTAATGAGAGAACACTTACATTCATCACAACCTTTCCCCTGCTCCCTCTAACTTCCTCAAATTACCCAATCACACTGTATCTACATGCTCCAGGGTGTGTGTGTGTGTGTGTGTGTGTGTGTGTGTGTGTGTGTGTGTGTGTGTGTGTGTGTGTGTGTGTGTGTGTGTGTGTGTGTGTGTGTGTGTGTGTGTGTGTTTGTGTGTGTGTGTGTGTGGCTTAACATTAGTAGAATAAGGGGAAACATGACTTAACATTAGTAGAACAAGGAGAAACAGGGCTTAACATCAGTAGAACAAGGGGAAACATGACTTAACATTAGTAGAATAAGGGGAAACATGACTTAACATCAGTAGAACAAGGAGAAAAAGGGCTTAACATCAGTAGAACAAGGAGAAACATGACTTAACATCAGTAGAACATTAGTAGAACAAGGGGAAACATGACTTAACATCAGTAGAACATTAGTAGAACAAGGAGAAACATGACTTAACATTAGTAGAACAAGGAGAAACATGACTTAACATTAGTAGAACAAGGGGAAACATGACTTAACATCAGTAGAACATTAGTAGAACAAGGAGAAACATGACTTAACATTAGTAGAACAAGGAGAAACATGACTTAACATTAGTAGAACAAGGAGAAACATGACTTAACATTAGTAGAATAAGGGGAAACATGACTTAACATCAGTAGAACAAGGAGAAACATGACTTAACATTAGTAGAACAAGGAGAAACATGACTTAACATTAGTAGAACAAGGAGAAACATGACTTAACATTAGTAGAACAAGGGGAAACATGACTTAACATTAGTAGAACAAGGGGAAACGTGGCCTAACAGGATTATCCCAGTTAAAACATTATTATCCCAGGATTATCCCAGTTAAAACATTATATCCCAGGATTATCCCAGTTAAAACATTATATCCCAGGATTATCCCAGTTAAAACATTATTATCCCAGTTAAAACATTATATCCCAGTTAAAACATTATATCCCAGTTAAAACATTATATCCCAGGATTATCCCAGTTAAAACATTATATCCCAGGATTATCCCAGTTAAAACATTATATCCCAGGATTATCCCAGTTAAAACATTATATCCCAGTTAAAACATTATATCCCAGTTAAAACATTATATCCCAGGATTATCCCAGTTAAAACATTATATCCCAGGATTATCCCAGTTAAAACATTATATCCCAGTTAAAACATTATATCCCAGTTAAAACATTATATCCCAGGATTATCCCAGTTAAAACATTATATCCCAGGATTATCCCAGTTAAAACATTATTATTCCAGTCAAGGCTGCAGCAGTAGTGCTGTAGCCTTGACCTTGTGTCCATGTCCCTTAATACATGCGAGGACCAACAGGCCAGTGGCTGTTCATTATTTCCACTGTCTGTCCCGCTTTGGACACCAAGGCACATGTCTGTGCCCAATTTTGTAACCCATACCCTTGAATGTTAGTAATGGAAGACGACTGGGCGAACCTATGACTACACTAGCCTTCAGAGGGTCTGGTGGTGTCAGGGCTGGGCTTGGCCAGGCTCCAGCCCCCCTGTTTCCTGTGTTCCTGCCCCCCCCTCTCTCATTCCAGCCCCCCTGCCTCCTGGTTCTCTGGCCCCTCTCTCTGTCTCCAGGCCACCCAGGTCTGGGGCCTTGATTGAGGGGCCACTGAGTGAGGATGCGCAGCAGCTGCAAACGGCTATTTTTAAGGAGCGGATGCCTTTCTTCTCCCCCTCTGAGAGCCCTGCTCTCCCTCGCCATTCAACATCCACACAAGGAAGACAGGTTCGGCTGAGGGGCAGCGCACCCCACGGTGCACTAATTGATAAGGAGGAGAGGATGACAGGGGGAGGTGGAGAGAGAGATGTTCAAACACACATGGTTGCTTACTCTCCAGTATCGACTATCATCATGTGATGTTGTGAATGGGAAAGGGGAGCTTTCAGGTTAAGACCAAACATACAGTACAAACCAGTGGAGGCTGGTGGGAGGAGCTATAGGAGGACCGGCTCATTGTAATGGCTGGAATGGAATTAATGGAGCAGTGTCAAACATGTGGTTTCACTTCCTTCTATAGCTTCTCCCACCAGCCTCCACTGGTTTGTACTGTGTGAATGGATAAATGGATGCTACTGTGTATATGGATGGATGGATCGATGCTACTGTGTGTATGGATGGATGGATGGATGGATGGATCGATCGATGCTACTGTGTATATGGATGGATGGATGGATGCTACTGTGTATATGGATGGATGGATGGATGCTACTGTGTGTATGGATGGATGGATGGATGGATGGATGGATGGATGGATGGATGGATCGATGCTACTGTGTATATGGATGGATGGATGGACGGATCGATGCTACTGTGTATATGGATGGATGGATGGATGCTACTGTGTGTATGGATGGATGGATGGATGCTACTGTGTGTATGGATGGATGGATGGATGGATGGATGGATGGATGGATGGATCGATGCTACTGTGTGTATGGATGGATGGATGGATGCTACTGTGTGTATGGATGGATGGATCGATGCTACTGTGTGTATGGATGGATGGATGGATGGATGGATGGATGGATGGATGGATGGATGGATGCTACTGTGTGTATGGATGGATGGATGGATGCTACTGTGTGTATGGATGGATGGATGGATGGATGGATGGATGGATGGATGGATGGATCGATGCTACTGTGTGTATGGATGGATGGATGGATGCTACTGTGTGTATGGATGGATGGATCGATGCTACTGTGTGTATGGATGGATGGATGGATGGATGGATGGATGGATGCTACTGTGTATATGGATGGATGGATGGATGCTACTGTGTGTATGGATGGATGGATCAATGCTACTGTGTGTATGGATGGATGGATGGATGCTACTGTGTATATGGATGGATGGATCGATGCTACTGTGTGTATGGATGGATGGATGGATGCTACTGTGTGTATGGATGGATGGATGGATCGATGCTACTGTGTATATGGATGGATGGATGGATGCTACTGTGTGTATGGATGGATGGATGGATGGATGGATGGATGGATGCAACTGTGTGTATGGATGGATGGATGGATGCTACTGTGTGTATGGATGGATGGATGGATGCTACTGTGTGTATGGATGGATGGATGGATGGATGGATGGATGGATGGATGCTACTGTGTGTATGGACGGATGGCTGTGTACGATACATTTAAAATGCATAGATTTTGGCAACGTATTCTGTAAAGTTCCTAAAAACAAAACTTGGCCAGCATGCCTCTCGTACGGTGGTGTATAATTAGCATTACTGCTCATTGCATCAGTCTTTTCCTAAAAACCGACACTAACTCATGAGGTCCCTAAATAATATATCCTCTTAAAATGAGGAACCCTTCTGTCGAACTGCACCCCTCTCCTCCTACAAAATGCAGGGCTCCTCTCTCTATCAGGGCTCCTCCCTCTATCAGCCACGGCTGTCCTACAAAACGCAGAGCTCCTTCCTCTATCAGCCACGGCTGTCCTACAAAACGCAGAGCTCCTTCCTCTATCAGCCACGGCTGTCCTACAAAACGCAGAGCTCCTCCCTCTATCAGCCACGGCTGTCCTACAAAACGCAGAGCTCCTTCCTCTATCAGCCACGGCTGTCCTACAAAACGCATGGCTCCCAGCTCTATCAGCCACGACTGTCCAACAAAACGCAGAGCTCCTCCCTCTATCAGCCATGGCTGTCCTACAAAACGCATGGCTCCCAGCTCTATCAGCCACGACTGTCCAACAAAACGCAGAGCTACTCCCTCTATCAGCCACAGCCGTCCTACAAAACGCAGGGCTCCTTTCTCCCCTCTCCACAGTAATGGCCCATGGCATCTCACACACTCATTAAGCCCTGGCTGCCTCAGCAGACAGGCATTTTGCCACATTGCTGTAGGGGACAGCGGGCGCATGCCTTCAGGGCATGAATCCTAATGAAGAAAGAGAGAGCGAGAGATAAAAACAGAGAGAGAGAAACAGAGCAAGGCCACTATTATCTGAGGTCAAATTCATGCTAGAGATTAGAAGCATCTACACTCTTAGGGAATGAACATTATTTCTAACATGGGTGACATGGAGAAAATCAGATCTTTCTGAAATGAAAATGGATGGCCCTCCATTCAGCAAAATACATATTTATCTAAACCCTCCCTGAACGCTTGAAAAAAAAAACATGTGACCCTCTCCTACGCTTTTAGAAAAATAGGTGCTATCTAGAACCTAAAAAGGTTGTTTCCCCAGGGGGTTCTACATGGAACCCAAAATAGTTCTGCCTGGAACCAAAAAGGGTTCTACCTGGAACCAAAAAGTGCTTGCCTATGGGGACAGCCGAAGAACCCTTTTGGAACCCTTTTTGTTTTATATACCCAAAGTAATAATTAGAACATGAAGTGGATAGCAGAGAACATGTCTACCGTTTACCCTCACTCTTAGGACTGACCAGAGCCTTAGACATGCAGTTTAGAAACTGTTCTTCATCTTGTAAGCATTACATGGCAACGTGAGAATATTGATAACGCACAGGGCTGCAGGAGAGAAGGTTGTGGGTTTGCAGACCACTGTTGACAAGAGTAGAGGTGGAAAGACAAGAGTAGGGTGGAAAGACAAGAGTAGGGTGGAAAGACAAAAGTAGGGATGGAAAGACAAGAGTAGGGTGGAAAGACAAGGGTAGGATGGAAAGACAAGAGTAGGATTGGAAAGACAAAAGTAGGGGTGGAAAGACAAGGGTAGGATGGAAAGACAAGAGTAGGATGGAAAGACAAGAGTAGGGTGGAAAGACAAGAGTAGGGTGGAAAGACAACGGGTAGGATAGAAAGACAAGGGTAGGATGGAAAGACAAGAGTAGGGTGGAAAGACAAGAGTAGGGTGGAAAGACAACGGGTAGGATAGAAAGACAAGGGTAGGATGGAAAGACAAGGGTAGGATGGAAAGACAAGAGTAGGTTGGAAAGACAAGGGTAGGATGGAAAGACAAGAGTAGGGTGGAAAGATGAGTAGGATTGGAAAGACAAGAGTGGGATTGGAAAGACAAGGGTAGGTGGGAAAGACAAGGGTATGGTTGGAAAGACAAGGGTAGGATGGAAAGACACGAGTAGGTTGGAAAGACAAGAGTAGGATGGAAAGACAAGAGCAGGATTGGAAAGACAAGAGCAGGATGGAAAGACAAGAGTAGGATGGAAAGACAAAAGTAGGATGAAAAGACAAGGGTAGGATGGAAAGACAAAAGTAGGATGGAAAGACAAGAGTAGGTTGGAAAGACAAGAGTAGGATGGAAAGACAAAAGTAGGATGAAAAGACAAGGGTAGGATGGAAAGACAAAAGTAGGATGGAAAGACAAGAGTAGGTTGGAAAGACAAGAGTAGGATGGAAAGACAAAAGTAGGATGAAAAGACAAGAGTAGGATGGAAAGAAAAGAGTAGGTTGGAAAGACAAGAGTAGGATTGGAAAGAAAAAAGTAGGGGTGGAAAGACAAGGGTAGGATGGAAAGACAAGTAGGATGGAAAGACAAAAATAGGATGGAAAGACAAAAGTAGGATGAAAAGACAAAAGTAGGATGGAAAGTCAAAAGTAGGGTGGAAAGACAAAAGTAGGGTGAAATGACAAAAGTAGAGGTGGAAAGACAAGAGTAGAGGTGGAAAGACAAGAGTAGGATTGGAAAGAAAAAAGTAGGGGTGGAAAGACAAGGGTAGGATGGAAAGACAAGTAGGATGGAAAGACAAAAGTAGGATGAAAAGACAAAAGTAGGATGGAAAGTCAAAAGTAGGGTGGAAAGACAAAAGTAGGGTGGAATGACAAAAGTAGGGTGGAATGACAAAAGTAGAGGTGGAAAGACAAGAGTAGAGGTGGAAAGACAAAAGTAGGGTGGAATGACAAAAGTAGGGTGGAATGACAAAAGTAGGGTGGAATGATCTCCTTTATATCATCGTATGTGCAGGTCCGAGAAAAAAATGCCTTTTATAAAAAATGTAAGCAATTCTACATTCCAGGGAGTAACCTTTTTGGTTTCGTGTATAACCCTCTGTGGAAAAGGCTTCTACATTGAACCAAAAAGGGTTCAACCTGGAACCAAAAAGGGTTCTTCAAAGGGTTCTCTTATGGGGACAACCAAAGAACCTCTTTAGGTTCTAGAGAGCACCTTTCTGAGTGTACAGTGCCACCTGAGCCCTCCTTTTCTGTGAGGAATTGCACATTATGTGTTTGGAACTGTTTTATACATTTGGTGAACTTGGGATATTTTACAAGGGCCCACTTTTAAGACAAAATTGAAAAGGTGGGTTCTAGAACAATCATTCTAAGATGTAATCTGACCGGGAAAAACTCTGGAGCATGTAACTAAGGTCTATAACTATGATATATAGCTAGGGTCTATAACTAGGGTCTATAACTAGGACCTATAACTAGGGTCTATTACTAGGGCCTAAAACTAGGGTCTATAACTAGGGTCTATAACTAGGGCATATAACTAGGGTCTATAACTAGGGCATATAACTAGGGTCTATAACTAGGGCATATAACTAGGGCATATAACTAGGGTCTATAACTAGGGCATATAACTAGGGCATATAACTAGGGTATTTAACTAGGGCATATAACTAGGGTGTATAACTACGGTCTATAATTAGGGCATATAACTAGTGCATATAACTAGGGTCTATAACTAAGGTCTAGAACTAGGGTCTATAACTAGGGTCTATAACTAGGGCCTAAAACTAGGGTCTATAACTAGGGTCTATAACTAGGGTCTATAACTAGGGCATATAACTAGTGCATATAACTAGGGTCTATAACTAAGGTCTAGAACTAGGGTCTATAACTAGGGTCTATAACTAGGGCCTAAAACTAGGGTCTATAACTAGGGTCTATAACTAGGGTCTATAACTAGGGCCTAAAACTAGGGTCTATAACTAGGGTCTATAACTAGGGCCTAAAACTAGGGTCTATAACTAGGGTCTATAACTAGGGTCTATAACTAGGATCTACAACTAGGGTCTATAACTAGGGTCTATACCTAGGGTCAATAACTAGGGTCTATACCTAGGGTCTATAACTATGGTCTATAACTAGGGTCTATAACTAGAATCTATAACAGGGTCTATAACTAGGGTGTATAAGTAGCGCCCAGTGTTTTTCCTGTTTAGGTCACGTTGTCAGGAAAACACTCCTGGCCATACATACTTATAGCACATCAATAGCTCGTTTCCTGTTTGGGTTCTTTCCACTTTCAGAATTCAACAGAAATGAGAGTCGGCAGTCAAGGCTCTGGAATCCCCAAAATGCCACCACAGACCAGAAAATGCTGTTGATGCATATTAAGTAAGTTTATTTGGGAAAACCAATTGTGAAAAAAATGGATTCTTAACAGTCATTAAACTTGCATGATGGCCTAATGCAAGAAAGAGGAATAAAATGTTTCCCCCATGCTGTGAGGCAGAAGATGTGACACGCTACATGCCTCTACAAGTGATCACTATCTCAAGTGATATGAAGAGGGTGAAATTGAGCTCAACCCGTTTAAGCTTGACGTCACATTATAATAAACATTTTACGCAAAATGTAAAATGTAAATAAATAATAAATATAAATAAATAAATGTAAAATTTTCATATTTTTTTCAGGACAGTAATAAGAATTATTATCAACATGTTGCTCCAGATACACAAAGATTCAGACATTCATGAGGTAATGTGGGCTGCAGGTAGCCTAGTGGTTAGAGCGTTATGCCAGTAACCGAAAGGTTGGTGGATCGAATCCCTGAGCTGACAAGGTAAGAATCTGGCGTTCTGCCCCTGAACAGGGAAGTTAACCCACTGTAGGCCGTCATTATAAATAAGAATTTGTTCTTAACTGACTTGCCTAGTTAAATAAATAAAATATATTGTACAACAGATAAAAACCCTGGCTGACTTGCTGACTGGCACAAACAGAGTTCCAAACAAAGCAGGCTTTTGCTCCACAGTCGTATCCTTGGTGATGAGTGCCACGGCAACAACCTCGCCTTTCATCTCAGCAGCAAGTTGAGAGCTCCAATCAATCTGGGCAGACACCACGCCACATCAGCGTTCTGCTACATCTGCTGTGCCTGAGGCTCTGCCTGGGTCAACTCCTTGGTCCAACACAGCACAGCACTGCACTGAAACTACAACCCAACACAGTACAGCACTGAAACTACAACCCAACACAGCACAGCACTGAAACTACAACCCAACACAGCACAGCACTGAAACTACAACCCCAACACAGCACAGCACTGAAACTACAACCCCACACAGTACAGCACTGCAACTACAACCCAACACAGTACACAGCACATTCAGAGACAGCAAACCATGCATTAGACCTATAGCTGATTAATGGAAAGAGTAACATAAACCTGTGGATAAATAGCTCTGAATCTATTCTGGTCCTAAAATGCACATAGAGCTTTGTAAAATACTTTGAATAGATCAAACTTCAACAATATACACAATATGATATATCCACATGTACTGAAGTAAACGGGAAAGGTAGGTAAACAACATGATACAGCCCCACGTTGTGTTTAACTGAGAGATGTAGTGTGATAACACGTTCTCTGTGTTACATGGCAGATGACAAACACAAATAGATTCAAAACACATCATCCATTTGAACAAGTGACAGGATTCTCACATTGTCATTAGAGTGCATTGTGGAAGCAGCTCATTGCTGTCAGTTTACAGGTTTTCATCAGTACATCACACAGTCCTTCCGCACAGCGAAAGTCCTGTTGAGATTACCCCTGCCTCAACCACGAACACAAATATATGTTCATGCAGAATAACGTTAGCATCAAGCCCATTCTCTAGGGGACAAGCAGACTATATAAGCCTAAGTACTGTTCAAGTCATTTGGACCTCTGTAGGCTACATTGTATAGAATTGAATGCATTTAGTTGATGTGTTGGATTTGTCTTTAACTGCACAATAACATCCTGTAAAAAAAAAGAAGAAGAAGACAGAAACACCTGGTGATTCATTTGTGGATTAGTGTTAAGTTCAAATGGGATGTGCTGTCACAAAAGAACATCAGAACCTCAGAAAGAACATCAGAACCTCAGAAAGAACATCAGAACCTCATATAACTAGTGTCATTTGTAATGTCTTCTGGCTGATCTGAACAAGCGTCAATCCAAATTGACTCTATGCACATATAACAACTGTTAAAAAAATTCAACATTTCAAATTTAAACAGTCTAGCTGGAGCTGGTCTGAGCGGTCGGTTGTGAATGTCCTCACCCCTTAGTACTTATTCCTATATTACGATTCTGACTCACTATAGGCTATCCGGACAGATGTGTCCACATCCAGAGTTTTATTGGCTCTTGGTCACCACCACACATTAGGCCACACACACATAGAAGAAGTGATATTGTGGATCAGCAACTGTCCTGATACTCTGAATGACTTGTGTTTTATTGCGGACGAACGCACAACACTTGTAGATTAAAAGACGCTGATAACTTGGTCGGCAGCCAGACCTCAGCGTCTTCAGCTGCCGACAACGATAGCCACTCTGACCTGGAGTGGGAGGGGTCAGAGTCAAAAGGTGCATTAAAAAACTCTGATTGGTGGGAACAAGGAGGCAGAAATCACCCTGACGGGACTGTGGTGAAAGTCAGGCGCACAGGCATGGCCTTATTTACAAGAATATTTTCCAAGTATTGTTGCTTTCATAGGTCTTGAATGGTTAGGCTACTACTGGTTATTTAAGCTTTCTCTGTGTGTTATGAACCTGAGGGAAAGAGCCTTTGACGTCACTATCAACAGATCTATGCTGCCCTCTTTTGGCCCTCAGGGATCATATCAGCAAAGGTCAAATGTCAGAGTGAGGGGGAAGCTGACTGGCAGCCAGGAGTCCTGCTGCAGCACACAGAGAGGATCTGATGGTTGGATGGATGACAGAGAGAGAATAGGAGAAAAGAGTGATGAAGAGGACAGCTGGATGAATGAGAGTGAGGGAGGTGAGAGAAGAGGAAGGTAAGTGAATGATGGTGAGTTTATAGCAGAAAGGAAAAAACACGGTTTATTCCTCTCTCCATCATCCCCTGTCTGTCTATCTCTCTCATCATCCTCTGTATGTCTCTCTCTCTCCATCATCCCCTGTCTCTCTCTCTCTCTCTCTCTCCATCATCCCCTGTCTGTCTGTCTCTCTCTCTCTCTCCATCATCCCCTGTCTGTCTCTCTCTCTCTCTCCATCATCCCCTGTCTGTCTCTCTCTCTCTCCATCATCCCCTGTCTGTCTCTCTCTCTCTCTCCATCATCCCCCGTCTGTCTCTCTCAATTCAATTCAATTCAATTCAAGGGCTTTATTGGCATGGGAAACATGTGTTAACATTGCCAAAGCAAGTGAGGTAGACAACATACAAAGTGAATATATAAAGTGAAAAACAACAAAAATTAACAGTAGACATTACACATACAGAGGTTTCAAAACAGTAAAGACATTACAAATGTCATATTATATATATATTTACAGTGTTTTAACTATATACAAATGGTTAAAGGACACAAGATAAAATAAATACGCATAAATATGGGTTGTATTTACAATGGTGTGTGTAACTGTCATATTATATATATATATACAGTGTTTTAACTATATACAAATGGTTAAAGGACACAAGATAAAATAAATACGCATAAATATGGGTTGTATTTACAATGGTGTGTGTCACTGGTTGCCCTTTTCTCGTGGCAACAGGTCACAAATCTTGCTGCTGTGATGGCACACTGTGGAATTTCACCCAGTAGATATGGGAGTTTTTCAAATTTGGATTTGTTTTCGAATTCTTTGTGGATCTGTGTAATCTGAGAGAAATATGTGTCTCTAATATGGTCATACATTGGGCAGGAGGTTAGGAAGTGCAGCTCAGTTTCCACCTCATTTTGTGGGCAGTGAGCACATAGCCTGTCTTCTCTTGAGAGCCATGTCTGCCTACGGCGGCCTTTCTCAATAGCAAGGCTATGCTCACTGAGTCTGTACATAGTCAAAGCTTTCCTTAATTTTGGGTCAGTCACAGTGGTCAGGTATTCTGCCGCTGTGTACTCTCTGTTTAGGGCCAAATAGCATTCTAGTTTGCTCTGTTTTTTTGTTAATTCTTTCCAATGTGTCAAGTAATTATCTTTTTGTTTTCTCATGATTTGGTTGGGTCTAATTGTGCTGTTGTCCTGGGGCTCTGTAGGGTGTGTTTGTGTTTGTGAACAGAGCCCCAGGACCAGCTTGCTTAGGGGACTCTTCTCCAGGTTCATCTCTCTGTAGGTGATGGCTTTGTTATGGAAGGTTTGTGAATCACTTCCTTTTAGGTGGTTGTAGAATTTGACGGCTCTTTTCTGGATTTTGATAATTAGTGGGTATCGGCCTAATTCTGCTCTGCATGCATTATTTGGTGTTCTACGTTGTACATGGAGGATATTTTTGCAGAATTCTGCGTGCAGAGTCTCAATTTGGTGCAGAGTCTCTCTCCATCACCCCCTGTCTGTCTCTCTCTCTCTCCATAATCCCCTGTCTGTCTCTCTCTCTCTCTCTCTCCATCACCCCATGTCTGTCTCTCTCTCTCTCTCTCTCCATCATCCCCTGTCTGTCTCTCTCTCTCCATCATCCCCTGTCTGTTTCTCTCTCTCCATCATCCCCAGTCTGTCTCTCTATCTCCATCATCCTCTGTCTGTCTGTCTCTCTCTCCATCATCCCCTGTCTGTCTCTCTCTCTCTCCATCATCCCCTGTCTGTCTCTCTCTCTCTCCATCATCCCCTGTCTGTCTCTCTCTCTCTCTCTCTATCATCCCCCGTCTGTCTCTCTCTCTCCATCATCCCCTGTCTGTCTGTCTCTCTCTCCATCATCCCCTGTCTGTCTCTCTCTCTCCATCACCCCCTGTCTGTCTCTCTCTCTCTCTCTCCATCATCCCCCATCTCTCTCTCTCTCTCTCCATCATCCCCTGTCTGTCTCTCTCTCTCTCTCTCTCTATCATCCCCTGTCTGTCTGTCTCTCTCTCTCTCTCTCTCCATCATCCCCTGTCTGTCTCTATCTCTCTCCATCATCCCCTGTCTGTCTCTCTCTCTCTCTCCATCATCCCCTGTCTCTCTCTCTCTCTCTCATCATCCCCTGTCTGTCTCTCTCTCTCTATCACCCCCTGTCTGTCTCTCTCTCTCTCTCCATCATCCCCCATCTGTCTCTCTCTCTCTCCATCATCCCCTGTCTGTCTCTCTCTCTCTCTCTCTCTCTCTATCATCCCCTGTCTGTCTGTCTCTCTCTCTCTCTCTCTCTCTCTCCATCATCCCCTGTCTGTCTCTATCTCTCTCCATCATCCCCTGTCTGTCTCTCTCTCTCTCTCCATCATCCCCTGTCTCTCTCTCTCTCTCTCCATCATCCAGTCTGTCTCTCTCTCTCCATCATCCCATCTGTCTCTCTCTCTCTCCCTCATCCCGTCTTTCTCTCTCTCTCTCTCCCTCATCCCGTCTGTCTCTCTCCCTCTCTCTCTCTATTAGCCCTGTCTCTCTCTCTGTCTCCATCCATCCCCCTTCCTCTTTCTCCTTCCCTCCCACCCTCCCTCCCTGATTCCTTTCTTCCTTCCCTCACTCCACCCCTCTCTTGCCCTCTCTATCTCTCGCTCTCTCTTCCTGACTTGACAAAGAGGGAGTATCTGACCGCTGTATCTCCTATCCGAAGTTTACAACACAGTGGGTGGCATACTGCCATCTGCTATCCAGGGAAGTGAGCAGACTGCTTCCCTAGAACATTGTGACTGAGTGGAGGGGAGATTTCCATGAGTCTAATAGGTATCCCCTCCTCCACCCTCAGTGTACATTTGCATTCAGCACCAGTCAGTAGGACCTTCAATGGGCTAATCCTGCTTTGTCCCTGGTGGCTCATGATCTCTCCACCCCCATAATGCACAGGTTCTGGGGCCCATTGGCCAGGCTGTCTGGGGGGCTGCCAACCTCCACTGTACCCCCCCCCCCTCTCCTCCCGCGCTCCTCCCCTCTTCTCCCCTCCCACCTGTACCTAGAGGTCCTCGGCTGCTGCTTGGCATTGTGAGTGTGTAGGTGCTGTGATGAGGAGTGTGTCAGTAACCCAGGGAGATGTAGGAGATTGACAGAATGATCAATCCTGTTTTGCACTTCTATGCTATCAGCAGTGTTGAAGGGGGTCACAGCACCAGTGTTGAAGGGGGTCACAGCACCAGTGTTGAGGGGAGTCACAGCACCAGTGTTGAGGGGAGTCACAGCACCAGTGTTGAGGGAGGTCACAGCACCAGTGTTGAAGGGGGTCACAGCACCAGTGTTGAGGGGAGTCACAGCACCAGTGTTGAGGGAGGTCACAGCACCAGTGTTGATGGGGGGTCAAAGCCCCATGTCTTGAGGGGGGGTCACAGCACCAGTGTTGAAGGGGGTCACAGCACCAGTGTTGAAGGGGGTCACAGCACCAGTGTTGAGGGAGGTCACAGCACCAGTGTTGATGGGGGGTCAAAGCCCCATGTCTTGAGGGGGGGTCACAGCACCAGTGTTGAGGGGGGTCACAGCCCCAGTGTTGAGGGAGGTCACAGCACCAGTGTTGAGGGGGGTCACAGCAGCAGTGTTGAGGGGGCTCAAAGCCCCAGTCTTGTGGGGGGTCACAGAACCAGTGTTGAGGAGGGTCACAGCACCAGTGTTGAGGGGGGTCACAGAACCAGTGTTGAGGGGGGGTCACAACCCCAGTGTTGAGGGGGGTCATAGCACCAGTGTTGAGGGGGGTCACAACCCCAGTGTTGAGGGGGGTCACAGAACCAGTGTTGAGGAGGGTCACAGCACCAGTGTTGAGGGGGGTCACAGAACCAGTGTTGAGGGGGCTCAAAGCCCCAGTGTTGAGGGGGGTCACAGCACCAGTGTTGAGGGGGGTCACAGCCCCTGGGTTGAGGGGGGTCACAGCACCAGTGTTGAGGTAGGTCGCAGCCCCAGGGTTGAGGGGGGTCACAGCACCAGGGTTGAGGGGAGTCACAGCACCAAAAGCATTAGGCCTGCTTGTTCAAGAGACACACCATAATACCAAACATCTAAGTGTATGGTTTGTATTTTTTATCATAGATCACTAGGGAAATGTGGTTTAAGTGTGTGTGTGTGTGTGTGTGTGTGTGTGTGCGTGCGTGCGTGCGTGCGTGTGTGTGTGTGTGTGTGTATGAGTATGACTGTGTGAGCAGGGAGGGCCCTTTGCCCTAACATAATGCTGATGGTAACGATGAGGCCTGTTCCCTGACCATATGGGTTTAGCTGGTGAATTAAGTAAATGGCCCGTGTCCCAGCTGGTGGCCTGTGTCTGAGGGCACCGGTGGCACAGCCTTCCACCCTCCCCTCTGCAACCCCCTGACCCACTGTGCTGCTGTCACTGTAGGACGCCCCCCTTCCCCAGCCACAGCTACAACATTTAGACAGTCAGCCCCTGTACACACAGGGAATATATATCGCCTAGTGGACTGAATGTATATATGCAAGTAGCAGGGGTCAACTAACGCAAACTGACTGACTGAACTCATGGACTATTACATAGAAAGTGGTCAAATTTGTGGTATTGCAGCTGTCTCTGTTTGTTCCATTACTGAAGTAGTTACTGACGTAGTTACTGACGTAGATACTGACGTAGATACTGACGTAGATACTGACGTAGTTACTGAAGTAGTTACTGAAGTAGTTACTAACGTAGATACTGACGTAGTTACTGACGTAGATATTGACATAGTTACTGACGTAGATACTGAAGTAGATATTGACATAGTTACTGACGTAGTTACTGACGTAGTTACTGACGTAGATATTGACGTAGTTACTGACATAGTTACTGAAGTAGATATTGACATAGTTACTGACGTAGTTACTGACGTAGTTACTGAAGTAGATATTGACGTAGTTACTGACATAGTTACTGAAGTAGATATTGACATAGTTACTGACGTAGATACTGAAGTAGATATTGACATAGTTACTGACGTAGTTACTGAAGTAGATATTGACATAGTTACTGACGTAGTTACTGACGTAGATATTGACGTAGTTACTGACGTAGTTACTGAAGTAGATATTGACGTAGTTACTGACTTAGTTACTGAAGTAGATATTGACATAGTTACTGACGTAGTTACTGACGTAGATATTGACGTAGTTACTGATGTAGTTACTGAAGTAGATATTGACGTAGTTACTGATGTAGTTACTGAAGTAGATATTGACGTAGTTACTGACATAGTTACTGAAGTAGATATTGACGTAGTTACTGAAGTAGATATTGACGTAGTTACTGACATAGTTACTGACGTAGATATTGACGTAGTTACTGAAGTAGATATTGACGTAGTTACTGACGTAGATACTGACGTAGATATTGACGTAGTTACTGACGTAGATATTGACGTAGATATTGACGTAGTTACTGACGTAGATACTGACGTAGTTACTGACGTAGATACTGAAGTAGATATTGGCGTAGTTACTGACGTAGTTACTGAAGTAGATACTGACATAGTTACTGACGTAGTTACTGACGTAGATACTGATGTAGACATTGACGTAGTTACTGACGTAGTTACTGAAGTAGATATTGACATAGTTACTGAAGTAGATACTGACATAGTTACTGAAGTAGATATTGACATAGTTACTGAAGTAGATATTGACATAGTTACTGAAGTAGATACTGACGTAGTTACTGAAGTAGATACTGACATAGTTACTGACGTAGTTACTGACGTAGATACTGAAGTAGATATTGACGTAGTTACTGACGTAGATACTGAAGTAGATATTGACGTAGTTACTGACGTAGATACTGACGTAGATACTGACGTAGATATTGACGTAGTTACTGACGTAGTTACTGAAGTAGATATTGACGTAGTTACTGGCGTAGTTACTGACGTAGATACTGACGTAGTTACTGACGTAGTTACTGAAGTAGATACTGACATAGTTACTGAAGTAGATATTGACATAGTTACTGAAGTAGATATTGACATAGTTACTGAAGTAAATATTGACATAGTTACTGGCGTAGTTACTGGCGTTGATACTGTCGTGGTTACTGACGTGGTTACTGGCGTGGTTACTGGAGTGGTTACTGGCGTAGATACTGACGTGGTTACTGACGTAGATACTGACGTGGTTACTGGAGTGGTTACTGACGTGGTTACTGGAGTGGTTACTGGAGTGGTTACTGGCGTAGATACTGACGTGGTTACTGCCGTGGTTACTGACGTGGTTACTGACGTGGTAACTGGCGTAGATACTGTCGTGGTTACTGACGCTGTTACTGGCGTTGATACTGGCGTGGTTACTGGCGTAGATACTGACGTGGTTACTGGCGTAGATACTGACGTGGTTACTGGCGTGGTTACTGACATGGTTACTGGCGTGGTTACTGACGTAGATACTGACGTGGTTACTGGCGTAGATACTGACGTGGTTACTGGCGTAGATACTGACGTGGTTACTGGCGTAGATACTGACGTGGTTACTGGCGTGGTTACTGACATGGTTACTGGCGTGGTTACTGACGTGGTTACTGGAGTGGTTACTGACGTGGTTACTGGCGTTGATACTGGCGTGGTTACTGGCGTAGATACTGACGTGGTTACTGCCGTGGTTACTGCCGTGGTTACTGGCGTGGTTACTGGCGTGGTTACTGACGTAGATACTGACGTGGTTCCTGATGTGGTTACTGGCGTGGTTACTGGCATAGTTACTCCAAACTGAAACAGGAGGTGATGTTTTTCCGAAGAGAAAGAAAATTTAACAGGAAAATCCTCATTTGAGATTATTTTCCGTTTTTTATTTACGATTGTTAAATCACTAGACAACATCATACAAATACTCATAATTGATATCCTGTTTATGACATTTAGGTCAAAACAAAAGCCCCTGAGGAGGTTGTCATGACGTTGGCCTGGGGGTAGGTTTATGACAGTCATAAATACCTCTTCCCCCCTTTTTCCTCTCTCTACCCTACTGATGTTACATTTGAAAACCCCTTGGTTAACATAGAGATTCTGGGAACATCAGAAGGTGGGAGGAAATTAACTATATTCTGGTAATCCGACCAATTGATCATATGCGGTGGTACTTAATGAATATGATGTCAGTTCGGTTGTCATCTGAGACATTCTCATCAATGATAAGATGACATAATTCTACAGTGGAAAGTCTACACATCAGAGTTATCGGATTCACATGGAATTGTTGTTCAATTTAAATGTTTGAATATAAAATTATTGGTGAAGAGATTAAATATAATTTTAGCTTCCAAATTAGCGATTTGGGTTTTCATAAGGTTAGGGCTCTGCTCAATCATTCGCCCGCCCCTGTGAAGAGACATGGGTTATAAAACTTTTCAGACACACCCTTCTCGCTCCCCTATATAAAGCCTTGACGAAAATATAACCTCCAATTGACCACCAGAGACATTCTTCAAAGGACAAAGGACTCGGTTTGGCAACACGACCTTCCATCTACAACCAACCTACTGAAGCGCAGCTCAAAGTAAATATTTATTGCATTTTCCTTTTCCAAATCGGCGGTAGTTTAGAATGCATAAGATGCTGTATTTACGATAGCACAGCTTCGCCCTTTGTTCTTCAGTTTTCCCACTCTTTCACTCAAACCCAGCTCCTTTTCTTTTGTGTAACTAGCTGTCATATCTGTTCCGGCCGCCAGGGACATTTTCCTTTATGACGTAATTTGTAATCAAGGTATAGTTTATTCTGTGTATATGTAATTCTGTGTGATTAGTTAGGTATTTAGTAAATAAATAATTAAACCCAATTTTGTATTGCTGATTCAACTTATTAGCCAGGGTTCGTGCAGATAACCAAGAATTTACAACTTTCAGATGAGACTGAATTAAGGTGACGATTAATATTGACTGCTATTGATGTAAAATATTACTAGGTCTTTAAGAGATTATTTGGAAGATAACAGCTCTATAAATATTATTTTGTGGTGCCCCGACTCTCTAGTTAATTACATTTACATGATTAGCTCGATCAGGTAATATTAATTACGGAGAAAGGATTTTATAGAATAACATGTCATATCACTTGATCCTGCATAGACAAAGACATGACAAGGTTCATCTGAGAATCTTTCCCAAGTAGTGACAGCACTACTAAACATCTGCAGGGCTGGTATTCAATAAGAAACACATCAAACGCTCGGTTTCGACCCACGTATTTAGAGGAAGTAAAAACAGTGTGAGGCCTTGAGAGATCTCCAAAGAAATTAGAACGAGAAACTGCAAAATATTCACGTCATTAAACCCTCATTTTAGGAGTCAGTCAACCAGACATGCCAATCAAGCGCCCTCTTTCAAATGCTAAGCGTTAATAAAGTCCCAGAAGAATGCCAACTCGATTGAGTTTCCCAGGATTCCTGCCTGGGCAAAGGGGGAGGTGGGAGGGGGGGGGGCCTACCTACTGAGATGGGACGCGGTGCTATGGTGGTATAACTGTGAGCGATGCGTGCCCTGATAATTATCACTGTGGAAGGTAATCTCCAAAGATTATGGCAGCTGTCAGGGGTAACAAGCCAGTGATTCCACACCACATTACTGGTGAACCAATGGCTCTCCCTCTGCCTTAGAGACACAGGCTGTCTCCTCTTGTTAAATACACACACACACACACACACACACACACACACACACACACACACACACACACACACACACACACACACACACACACACACACACACACACAGATGAGTTTATACTGTACACGATACAACAAGCTGTGGTGGATATATGTCTACTTTCAGCATCAACATGGCACTGAAACCCCTAATTTACCAGCAGCTCTGCAGGGTTAATTCTCTCTCTTGTAACTGAGGACCCTGCCCGTATCCTAATGGACTAACAAATAGAGAATTTGTCTTGATTACAGTTTTTTTTACAATCCCTTTGGCACTAATTTCAGAACCTTGTGATCATTTTTCAATACCCTAGACACAAAACTCAAAACGGTCATCACTTGTAACACAAGCTGTCCAATGTTCAAAACATTGCATTGTGCATTCATATCTTTAAAGAAACCTTGCACTTGCAGAATCATTGGTTCAAATAACTCATTTACCATGAAATACCATAGTTTCACTGTGTAATTGTTCGTTCAATCATTAAATATTGTAGTACAAGGGCCTCCTGGGCGTCACAGGGGTCTACGGCACTGCATCGCAGTGCTAGCTGTGCCACCAGAGACTCTGGGTTCGAGCCCAGGCTCTGTCGCAGCCGGCCGCGACCAAGAGGTCCATGGGTCGACGTACAATTGGCCTAGCGTCGTCCGGGTTAGGGAGGGTTTGGCCGGTAGACATATCCTTGTCTCATCGTGCACTAGCGACTCCTGTGGCGGGCAGGGCGCAGTGCACGCTAACCAGGTCGCTATGTGCACGGTGTTTCCTCCGACACATTGGTGCGGTTGGCTTCCAGGTTGGATGCGCACTGTGTTAAGAAGCAGTGCGGCTTGGTTAGGTTGTGTTTCGGAGGAGGCATGGCTCTCGACCTTCATCTCTCCTGAGTCCGTACGGGAGTTGTAGCGATGAGACAAGATAGTAGCTACTAACAATTGGACACCACGAAATTGGAGAGAAAAAGGGGGTAAAAAATAATAATAATAAAAAATATATATTGTAGTACAAAATATGTGATACATGTTTCATTATGGTACTACACGTAAATACATCACTGTAAAAGGAATGGTAGAGAGAATACTACAGACACTGTGGAATCATTGAACAAAATCTGACATTTATTGATGAAATACAATAAAATCACTCATAGGTTTCTTTGAATCAAAGCAAAAATAATTAGCTACAAAAAAAGAAAACAACTACAGTAAAACATCAACTGCAGTGATCCTCACCTGGCTTACTGTAAAAAGCTAAACAAAGGATGGAATACTGTACTTCTATATTTCCATCAGCCCTGTCTTGTGGATTTGGCCACAGGTTCTCATCCACATCACAATGGATGCTTTCATTAGCCAAACATCTTGGGAAGAATCTTCGGGCATGGTGAATCCAGGCCTGACACTGGTCTGCTGTGATGTCATTGCATGGTGAATCCAGTCCTGACACTGGTCTGCCGTGATGTCATTGCATGGTGAATCCAGGCCTGACAGTGGTCTGCCGTGATGTCATTGCATGGTGAATCCAGGCCTGACACTGGTCTGCCGTGATGTCATTGCATGTGTCATCCATGGCCTGGAGAAGGGTGGCTTGTTCATGAGGGCGCATATCATATACCTTCCACCTCCATGTGGAGAAAAAATCCTCAATTTGGTTTTAGGAAAGGAGAGTATGGGGGTAAGTACAGGGTGGTAAATTGTGGATGGGCCTGAAACCATGTTTGCACCATTTGAGCATGGTGGAACCTGACATTATACCACACAATGACATAGGTCATACCATCAGCTCCACAGACCTGATTTAGCCCATCAAGGAAGGTTACATTCGAACAGCGAATCATGTGGCTGCCTGCAACTCAATATATAGAGTATATAGAGTAGAGAGCTTTAGATGTTGTTCGACCAAACACTAGAATGGGAAAGATGCATAATCTAAGCAACTTTGACCGTGGTATGATTGTTGATGCCACACATGGTGTTTCCAGCATCTCAGAAACAGCTGCCCTCCTGGGATTTTTACACACTACATCCTCTAGAGTTTACAGAGAATGGTGCGATAAACAAAACACATTCAGTGAGCGGCAGTTCTGTGGGCAAAAACACCTTGTTAATGAGAGAGGTCAGAGGAGAATGTCCACACTCATTCAAGCTAACAGAAAGGCCCAAATACTCAAATAACAGCTGTTTAAAACAGTGGTGTGGAGAAGGGCATCTCTTAACGTACAACACCGTGAATAATTCTGGCTGTTGTGGAGGCAAAAGGGGGTCCGACCCAATACCAGATAGGTGTACCTAATAAAGTGGCCGGTGTAAGTAATGTCAAATCTGAAAACATGGTCTGGAAAAGTGGTACATGAGACCATAGAAACAGTGTCTGAAAAAGAATGAGGATGAAATATTACATCCATAGATAATGTAGTCCAATTGGTTCATGTTCCATGGTAATTGGTGTCAATGGATCTCGTTATCCTGAAACTTTTGTGATCTAAACATGGAATATTGTTTGTCAGTTTCCGTAAAACTATGCATTAAGAGTAACGCAACAGTTACTTATCATTTTGAGCAGTTGTATCAGTGGATAGTTAGATCATTGTAATGAAATGAATAGACAGTCATCTCAGATGTAATGTGTGAATTGCATTTTGAAATGGTAATACTTTGATGTTAAGTTGTGTCATTTTGAACAGGTGATTTTAGTTCAATAAACAAATGATCTTAGTTTTATGTGTATTGTATCCAAGCAATTGGAAAAAGTGTTAAAGTTTTGACAAATGTGCATATGGTCATTGGTTGTGAGTTTTCTGTCTAGAGTTTTGAAAAATGACATCAAGGTTCCCGAAATTAGTGCCAGAGTGATTGTAAAAAACTGTAATTAATAACTTATCGTTCTGCCCCCTCCTCTGGTTTGATTCACACGTCAGGTACCCAGCATGCCTCCCGCGGGCACCTCAGCTGAGACCGCCAGGCCTTTTTGAAGAGAAGGCCAGGAGATGTGGAGCGTGCCACTGACAGGCTGGCAGGCAGGCCCCACAGGGACACTGCCATTCACAGGAGCTACTTAGTAGGCACCTCACTGTGCCAAGCGTGCCCCGCTAGGAGTGCCACTACACAGGGGTCAGGCCAGCAGGAGAAGGCCTCAGGAGGGCCGCAAGAGAGAGAGATGGACACAGATAAAGGTTCTGCCCCTATTGTTAAGAGTGTTATACACCACTGTTAAGAGTGTTATACACCACTGTTAAGAGTGTTATACACCACTGTTAAGAGTGTTATACACCACTGTTAAGAGTGTTAAATTTGTGTTTTCCGCTGAGATATACAGTGGGGCAAAAAAGTATTTAGTCAGCCACCAATTGTGCAAGTACTCCCACTTAAAAAGATGAGAGAGGCCTGTAATTTTCATCATAGGTACACTTCAACTATGACAGACAAAATTTGAAAAAAAATCCAGAAAATCACTTTGTAGGATTTTTTATGAATTTATTTGTAAATTATGGTGGAAAATAAGTATTTGGTCACCAACAAACAAGCACGATTTCTTGCTCTCACAGACCTGTAACTTATTATTTAAGAGGCTCCTCTGTCCTCCACTCGTTACCTGTATTAATGGCACCTGTTTGAACTTGTTATCAGTATAAAAGACACCTGTCCACATCCTCAAACAGTCACACTCCAAACTCCACTATGGCCAAGACAGCATTCTGCAGCGATACGCCATCCCATCTGTTTTGCGCTTAGAGGGACTATCATTTGTTTTTCAACAGGACAATAACCCAAAACACACCTCCAGGCTCTGTAAGGGCTATTTGACCAAGAAGGAGAGTGATGGTGCTGCATCAGATGACCTGGCCTCCACAATTATCCAACCTCAACCAAATTGAGATACTGTTGGAAAAGCATTCCTCATGAAGCTGGTTGAGAGAAAGCAAAGAGTGTGCAAAGCTGTCATCAAGGCAAAGGGTGGCTACTTTGAAGAATCTCAAATATAAAATATATTTTGATTTGTTTAACACTATTTTAGTTACTACATGATTCCATATGTGTTATTTAATGGTTTTGACGTTTTCACTATTATTCTACAATGTAGAAAAACAATAAAGAAAAATGTAGAATGAGTAGGTGTGTCCAAACGTTTCACTGGTACAGTGTATATATTTATAAATATTATTTTGACAGTGTCACGCCCAGATCTGTTTTATCTGTCTTTGTGATTGTTTCCATCCCCCTCCAGCTGATGCCCATCTTCCCCTATTTTCCCAGCCTCTCGTTTTCTCGCCCTCCTGGTTTTTGACCCTTGCCTGTCCTGAGGCCGCCCGCCTGACCACTCTGCCTGCCCCTGAGCCTACTTACCGTCATGTACCTTTGCCCCATCTGGATTTACGACCTCTGCCTGACCTGCCCCTGAGCCTGCCTGCCGTCCTGTACCTTTGCCCCATCTGGATTTACGACCTCTGCCCGACCTGCCCCTGAGCCTGCCTGCCGTCCTGTACCTTTGCCCCATCTGGATTTAAGACCTCTGCCCGACCTGCCCCTGAGCCTGCCTGCCGTCCTGTACCTTTGCCCCATCTGGATTTAAGACCTCTGCCCGACCTGCCCCTGAGCCTGCCTGCCGTCCTGTACCTTTGCCCCATCTGGATTTAAGACCTCTGCCCGACCTGACCCTGAGCCTGCCTGCCGTCCTGTACCTTTGCCTCTGTTACATCGACATGGTCTGCATCTGGGTCTTACCTTATCCCGATAGGTGTAGAGGAAAATACTTTAAAATGACTAGAACCACATCTAAACTGTGTAGAAATTACAACGGACCTCCATACAGTATCTTGACAGTGTCCAGCTCGCTAATAATCACCAAAGTAAAAGTTGGACAGTCAGGGAGCATCGAAAATACAGACAGCGAGGAAACTCCACCCTACGGACCTGGTTGAAGACCGAATGGGCAAAAATGAATGTGACACCCCTAGTCTATAGCCTGCTGTAAAATCCTATTAATCAGCTCTTTATATTTCTCCCTATGTTCACACAAACAGATACTAAGGTTAGCAGTCATGTTGTGTATTCACAAATCAATTGGTTTAATATTATATTGTAGTGGCCACAACAATATCCATTGTTGTAAATGATAGGCATTCATAAAGAGTCTTAATAGGAGGTTGGGCCACCACTAACCAGAACAGTTTCAATGCACCTTGACATAGATTCTACAAGTGTCTGGAACTCTATTGGAGGGATGCGACACCGATCTTCCACCAGAAATTCCATCATTTGGTGTTTTGTTGATGGTGGTGTAAAAACGCTGTCTCAGGCGACGCTCCAGAATCTCCCATAAGTTTTCACTTGGTTTGAGATCTGGTGACTGAGACGGCCATGGCATATGGTTTACATCATTATCTTGCTCATCAAACCATTCAGTGACCACTCATGCCCTGTAGTCATCCTATGGGGGCATAGCCATGGTAGCCAAATGAATAGCCTGCCCAGCATTTTTATACAGGATTCTAAGCATGATGGGATGATAATTGCTTATTTACCTCAGGAACCACACCTGTGTTTAATCACCTGCTTTCAATATACTTTGTATCCCTCATTTACTCAAGTGTTTCCATTATGTACATAGCCACTCTTTGCTCCACTGTGCCCTGTTTTGAGTTGCAGATCATTAGCTGTGTTAACGTAAGTTCTTTATAATTCTGCGTGGAGGACTGCTGTGTGGAGGACTGCTGTGTGGTGGACTGCTGTGTGGATGACTGCTGTGTGTGGAGGACTGCTCTGTGGAGGGAGGACTGTTGTGTGTGGAGGACTGCTGTGTGGAGGACTGCTGTGTGGAGGACTGCTGTGTTTAGGACTGTTGTGTGTGGAGGACTGCTGTGTGGAGGACTGCTGTGTGGAGGACTGCTGCGTGGAGGATTGTTGTGTGGAGGACTGCTGTGTGGAGGACTGTTGTGTGGAGGACTGCTGTGTGGAGGACTGCTGTGTGGAGGACTGCTGCGTGGAGGACTGCTGCGTGGAGGACTGCTGTGTGTGGAGGACTGCTGTGTGTGGAGGACTGCTGCGTGGAGGATTGTTGTGTGGAGGACTGCTGTCTGGAGGACTGTTGTGTGGAGGACTGCTGTGTGGAGGACTGCTGTGTGGAGGACTGCTGCGTGGAGGACTGCTGCGTGGAGGACTGCTGTGTGAGGAGGACTGCTGTGTGAGGAGGACTGCTGTGTGTGAAGGACTGCTGCGTGGAGGACTGCTGTGTGTGGAGGACTGCTGTGTGGAGGACTGCTGTGTGGAGGACTGCTGCGTGGAGGACTGTTGTGTGGTGGACTACTGTGTGGAGGACTGCTGTGTGGAGGACTGCTGTGTGGAGGACTGCTGCGTGGAGGACTGCTGTGTGGAGGACTGCTGTGTGTGGAGGACTGCTGTGTGGAGGACTGCTGTGTGTGGAGGACTGCTGTGTGGAGGACTGCTGTGTGGAGGACTGCTGTGTGGTGGACTACTGTGTGGAGGACTGCTGTGTGGAGGACTGCTGTGTGGAGGACTGCTGTGTGGTGGACTACTGTGTGGAGGACTGCTGTGTGGAGGACTGCTGTGTGGAGGACTGCTGTGTGGTGGACTACTGTGTGGAGGACTACTGTGTGGAGGACTGCTGTGTGTGGAGGACTGCTGTGTGGAGGACTGCTGTGTGTGGAGGACTGCTGTGTGGAGGACTGCTGTGTGTGGAGGACTGCTGTGTGGAGGACTGCTGTGTGTGGAGGACTGCTGTGTGGAGGACTGCTGTGTGGAGGACTGCTGCGTGGAGGACTGCTGTGTGGAGGACTGCTGTGTGGAGGACTGTTGTGTGGTGGACTGCTGTGTGGAGGACTGCTGCGTGGAGGACTGCTGTGTGGAGGACTGCTGTGTGGAGGACTGCTGTGTGGAGGACTGTTGTGTGTGGAGGACTGCTGTGTGGAGGACTGCTGTGTGTGGATGTGTATTCAGTCGCCTAATGAGGTTTTGACTCCAGTCTGAACACTGCACATTGTTTAGCCTGTTTATTTATTTATGACTGTTTGATGTATGTATGGAGCTGTGCTCATGATTCATCCCTTAACACAGACCCCTGATCAATATGCAAGATTACTGGTGGATTTGCTTTAATGTTATTGTTGTTGAAAACATGGATACAATCCTCTCTGTCTCTCTCCACATTCCCACTTGATTGATGTCAGCACCGTATAAACCCAGGCTTTCATTTAATTCTCTGAATAATTTGCATGTAGTCGTCGTGGCTTGTTCAAAATGTCTTGTTAAAAATTAAAGCGATTGTAATGCTAATACCGTCCCACGTGGGTCCAGAAGGCACATCAGGGCCAGATCTGTGAGGAACAAATGCAACTTCTTACAGACGCCACTGTTGAATAGTGATGAGGCCGTTACTAATGCTCGCCCCCCTCAGCATCCTCTCAATGCCCTGTAGTTTACCTGTCTGTCTCTCTGTCAATCAAACACAGGGAGGAAGCGGTGCTCGACTCTTTTGATTCCGGGCCGACTTCACTGAAGTGCCCTTCGTGTCGCACTGTATTTCTCACACTCAAACCCTCAGTCACACTCAAACCATCTCTCACTCTCAACCCTTCGCTCACACTCAAACCCTCAGTCACACTCAAACCATCTCTCACTCTCAACCCTTCACTCACACTTAACCCCTCACTCAAACTCAAACCCTCACTCAAACCCTCAATCACATTCAATCCCTCACTCACATGCAAAACCACATTCAGTTTCAACTGCAACGATCAACACAATGTTATACACCACTGTCAAATTATATAAAATAGTTATAACATGGTTTATATTCACAACGTAGTTACAGCCTTAATTTAATAAAGCATAATATAGAAATAAAAATGGAGTCAAAGAGAAGCACTTATCCTGGATATTAAGCAAAATAAGGCAACACTGATGCAGGTGTGATGAACAGCCAGGGATTGATTGACAGCTTGCATCATACCCTGGCTGAGGAGGAGTTTTATGGACACTTCGCTCAGGGCCAGTGATTTGTGTGTTATTCCAGAAGCAACTGTTTCACTCTGAAGGTAAAGAGAGTCGAGCCTCTATAGATCCCTATAGCCTCCTCAACATGAACGTCTTGGAGCCTTTCCAACCCTCACCTTGTCTCTTGATTTATGGAGGAGGGTTGTTTTGTGCCCTCTGCAGAACAATCACTTCAGTTCATTGAGACATTTCAGACTGAACATTTCTGAGGATGTTATCAAAAAAACTGTTTTATCTAGCCTCGACTCCCCATAGGAATGTGTAAACGACTCTTCCTGTCCTTTAAGAGCTGGTCTGAGGTCAGTTTGGTCTTGATGGTTATGGTTGGGTTTGGTTAAATTTATGAAGCTGCAGATCAGATCTCCATGTTTTACTAATGCAGAGAGCTCATCCGTTTTCTCTGGTTATTTATTTACCCTATACAAATACAATCTCACATCATTTTGTATTTTGTCAATGAGAAACATTCTTTATTAAAAACTGGGTGGTTTGAGCCCTGAATTCTGATTGGCTGAAAGCCATGGTATATCAGACCGTATACCATGAATACATGTATTTTTACTGCTATAATTACATTGGTAACCAGTTTATAATAAGGAAGTGTTTTTCCTATATTTTATTTTATTTTTTTATTCCCAGCCCCCGTCCCTGCAGGAGGCCTTTTGGTAGACCGTCATTGTAAATAAGAATTTGTTCTTAACTGACTTGCCTAGTTAAATAAAGGTTAAATAAAAAAATATTAAAGGCACATCAGGGGTTTGTGATATATGGCCAATATACCACGGCTAAGGGCTGTGTCCAGGCACTCCGTGTTGCATCGTGCTTAAGAACAGCCCTTAGCCTTGGTATATTGGCCATATACCACACCTCCTCGGGCCATATTGCTTAAATATAGCCATAAATGTGGTCCTCTGTGATGTTTTAATTATTTGGAACATAAGTGCCTGAATGAATGAAAATATATACAAATTGTTACTCATTTTATAGTTATTTTAAAAGCTATTAACAGTTTAGTGTTTACAAATAATAACGTTCTTGATACTTTAAATTCATTCAATTAAATCCAAGAACGCTTTATTGGCAAGGAACACATTAGTGAATAATCTCTGCTGTTCACCCACCCAAAGGCCTGTACAACATTTCTCTTCAGTGCTGAATGACTGTTGACTACTCCACTGTTGTAGCACAAAGTGCAATAGACCGGCTTGCTTGAGACAAAATTACAAGCTGCACGGAGAAAATGAGAGCTAATTCGCCGCAGAGGATTCTGTGTTCGATATGAGCAATTATCATGAACGAGGAGGGATTAATTAGTTTGAGTTTCTTTTGGCAGTCTGGAGTGACATGAGGTACTCTCAGTGCACTCTCTTGGTGGTCTCTCAGTTCAGAGGCTCATGAATAAGACATTTGAAGAGCTTTCCTTGGGGGAATCGGCCCCTGTCTTTTCTTCACTCCTCACTGGGAAACTGTAGCACTCCCACTTTCACCGCCGTCATTATCATATTCTTTCCCTCTCTTTCTCTTTCTCATGCTCGCTCTCTCTCAATTCATTTCAATTTAAGGGCTTTATTGGCATGGGAAACATATGTTTACATTGTCAAATAGATAATAAACGAAAGTGAAATAAACAATGAACAGTAAACATTACACTCACAAAAGTTCCAAAATAATAAAGACATTTCAAATAGTGTTGTAACGATGTACAAATAGTTAAAGTACAAAAGGAAAAATTAAAAAAAACATAAATATGGGTTGTATTTACAAGGGTGTTTGATTTTCACTGGTTGCCCTTTTTGTTGTGGTAACAGGTCACAGATATTGCTGCTGTGATGGCACACTGTCCTATTTCACCCAATCGATATAGGAGTTTATCAAAATTGGATTTGTTTTCAAATAATATTTGGGTCTGTGTAATCTGAGGGAAATATGTGTTTCTAATATGGTCATACATTTGGCAGGAGGTTTGGAAGTGCAGCTCAGTTTCTTCAGAGCCAGCTCTGAGAGCCAGCTCTTGAGAGCCAGCTCTGCCTACGGCGGCCTTTCTCAATAGCAAGGCTATGCTCACTGAGTCTATATAGTCAAAGTTTTCCTTAAGTTTGGGTCAGTCACAGTTTAGGACCAAATAGCATTCTAGTTTGCTCTGTTATTTTGTTTAATTATTTCCAATTTGTCAAGTAATTATCTTTTTGTTTTCTTATAATTTGGTTGGGTCTAAGTGTTGTTGTTCTGGGGCTCGGTGGGGTGTGTTTGTGTTTGTGAACAGAGCCCCAAAACCAGCGTCCTTGTGGTACTTTTGTCCTGGTTCATCTCTCTGTAGCTGATGGCTTAGTTATGGAAGGTTTGGGAATTACTTCCTTTTAGGTGGTTGTGGAATTGAATGGCTCTTTTATGGATTTTGAACATTAGCGGGTATCGGCCTAATTCTACTCTGCATACAATATTTGGTGTTTTACGTTGTACACAGAGGATATTTTTGCAGAAATCTGCATGCAGAGTCTACATTTATTGTGTGCTCTAGGACAATGGTGTCTAGATGGAATTTATATTTGTAATCCTGGCAACTGGACCTTTTTTGGAACACCATTATTTTTGTCTTCCTGAGATTTACTTAGAGGGCCCAGGTCTGACAGAATCTGTGCAGAAGATCTAGGTGCTGCTGTAGGCCCTCCTTGGTTGGTGACAGAAGCACCAGATTATCAGCAAATAGACATTTGACTTCAGATTCTAGTAGGGTGAGGCCGGGTGCTGCAGACTGTTCTATTGCCCTCGCCAATTAATTGATCTAAATGTTGAAGATGGTGGGGCTTAAGCTGCATCCCTGTCTCACCCCACGGCCATGTAAAATGAAATGTGTGTTTTTCCCCCTTCACCAATTTCCATCAATTTGTACAGCAGACCCACATGCCACATTGAGTCATAAGCTTTTTTGAAATCAACAAAGCATCAGAAGACTTTGCCTTTGTTTTGGTTTGTTTGTTTGTTTGTCTCTCTCTCTCTCTCTCTCTCTCTCTCGCTCATGCTACTAACAATGAGGCAGGTTCTCTGATAATCTGATATTATATTGATGCATGTATGTGTGGGACATGCTGAAATGATCTTACAAAATGAGTCCTTTTCTTTGTGGTTCATTGTTCATGTTCTGTATATCCAAGTTATCCTTTTCTTCATTTCTCACATTCCTGATAGTCTGCAGAACCAATGCTTGTTCCCATCCTAGAAAATAAAATACAATTTATTGTAGAGACTTTAAACATTGTTGCCTGCCATGTAAGTGTAGTGCATTTCCCATGGAAATACAGTGGGAGCAAAAATAGAAGACAATGAACGGGAGTCACTTTGGTAGCTGCCTGAAATCACCACAAATCTAAATGACCCACTGGGCACACCATGCGATTTCAATGTGGATAATTGGGTAATATTTGGTTGAGATGTTGATCATTGAGATTACAATTTATATTCACCCACTCAAAAAGACATCCAAAAGTTAGTTGAATTTCCAATGTGTTATCAGTATGCTTTCAACCATCTAAAAGTACAACCAAATTCCAAAAACATTGTCTGACTTCTGGTTTAGTTGTCATCTAAATATCTATCACTGCACTTTCAACCATTTAAAAGCACAGCAAAGTTCAAATGTCAACGCAATGTCAGATATTTGTGATTAATGTGTTATCGCTGTGCTTCATCTAATAACACAACCAAATGTCCTGGGTTATAGTTGATTACATTGAAAGTACATGGTGCAATGCTGTTTCAGCTTCTGTGCAGATTATTACAGCAATTGTGAAGATCTCCACAGACCTGCGACGATGCTATCTTGAACATGCATGTTTATATCGTCACATATGTTTCTTCTTATCAGTAACCTCCGAATATAAACATGGATGTTTTTAAGTTTGTAAGACTTTAGGCTCTAAACTATGAATGTAATACATAAGTAAGGAGATGTGTCTAATGCTTGGATAGTTCAAATACATTTTTATTTATCACATGCTTCGTAAAACAACTGGTATGGTGAAATGCTTACTTACAGGCCATTCCCAGCGATGCAGAGAGAACAAAAGAGAAATAATAGGAATGATACGATGTATAGACAATATGGACAGTATATGGTTAGAATATGTAGACTATCTGAAAAGTAGTATATGTACAGCAATAGTTAAATAGGATAGGCCTTGACTAGAATATATTATATACAAATGAAGTGTGTAAAAACAGTATGTAAACAATATTAACGTGACCAGTGTTCAATGACTATGTACATAGTGCAGCAGCCTCTAAGTCGCATGGTAAGGTAACTGGGTGGTAGTAGTGACAATGATTCAAGTTCAGGGAAGGCAGAGGCCGGCTAGTAGTGACTATTTAACAGTTTGATGGCCATGAGACAGCGTTGATTGAACCTGTGCTGATCAGTTGTTGTTGCCATCCTGTACCTGTCCCACAGGTGTGATGTTCGGATTTACCGATCCTGTGCAGGTGTTGTTACACGTGGTCTGCCACTGCGAGGATGATCAGCTGTCCGTCCTGTCTCCCTGTAGTGCTGTCTTAGGCGTCTCACAGTACGGACATTGCAATATATTGCCCTGGCCACATCTGCAGTCCTCATTCCTCCTTGCAGCATCGACTAAGGCACGTTAATGCAGATGAACAGGGACCCTGGGCTTCTTTCTTTTAGTGTTTTTCAGAGTCAGTAGAAAGGCCTCTTTAGTGTCCTAAGTTTTCATAACTTTGACCTTAATTTCCTACCGTCTGTAAGCTGTTAGTGTCTTTAAACCCGTCCACGGCTAGACGTTCCGCTAGCGGAAATTGCAGAGCGCGAAATTCAAATAAAATTATTAGAAATATTTAACTTTCATAAAATCACAAGTTCAATACACCAAAAGAAAGCTTAACTTCTTGTTAATCCAGCCACCGTGTCAGATTTCAAAAAGGCTTTACGGCGAAAGCAAACCATGCGATTATCTGAGGACAGCACCCCACCATACAAACACATGAAAATCATATTTCAACCAAGCAGGTGCGACACGAAAGTCAGAAATAACGATATAATTCATGCCTTACCTTTGAAGATCTTCTTCTGTTAGCACTCCAATATGTCCCAGAAACATCACAAATAGTCCATTTGTTCGATAAACACATTTTTTATATACCCAAAATTCCCAAAGTTTATTTGGCGCGTTTGATTCAGAAAAACACCGTTTCTAAATCGCCCAACATGACTACAAATTATCTAATAAGTTACCTGTAAACTTGGTCCAAACATTTCAAACAACGTTCCTAATCCATCCTTAGGTATCCTAAAATGTAAATAATCGATACAATTTAATACGGAATATACTGTGTTCAATAGCGAATAAAATCAAAGTGGAGCAAGCTCCAGGTCGAGCACCCCAAACAAAAGAGTCCACTTGACATTAAGTCCGAACAGCCCTACTTCTTAATTTCTCAAAGGAAAAACATCAACCAATTTCTAAAGACTGTTGACATCTAGTGGAAGCCATAGGAACTGCAACCAGGTGCCTCATAAATCAAGTTACCCATCGAAAACAAATAGAAAACACAGTGAACTCAAAAAAAAATCAAACAAATCAAAATAAAATGTATTTATATAGCCCTTCGTACATCAGCTGATATCTCAAAGTGCTGTGCAGAAACCCAGCCTAAAACCCCAAACAGCAAGCAATGCAGGTGTTGAAGCACATTGGCTAGGAAAAACTCCCTAGAAAGGCCAAAACCTAGGAAGAAACCTAGAGAGGAACCAGGCTATGAGGGGTGGCCAGTCCTCTTCTAACTGTGCCGGGTGGAGATTATAACAGAACATGGCCAAGATGTTCAAATGTTCATAAATGACCAGCATGGTCAAATAATAGGTCTCGGACAGGTAGCACGTCCGGTGAACAGGTCAGGATTCCATAGCCGCAGGCAGAACAGTTGAAACTGGAGCAGCAGCACGGCCAGGTGGACTGGGGACAGCAAGGAGTCATCATGCCAGGTAGTCCTGAGGCATGGTCCTAGGGCTCCGGTCCTCCGAGAGAAAGAGAGAATTAGAGAGAGCATACTTAAATTCACACAGGACACCGGATAAGACAGGGGAAGTACTCCAGATATAACAAACTGATCCTAGCCCCACAACACATAAACTACTGCATCACAAATATTAGAGGCTGAGACAGGAGGGGTCAGGAGACACTGTGGAGAATGCCCTGCCTCCAGCTGTTTGCTTAGAAATTCTAGGGACAATTAGGAGGCCTGCGTCTTGTGACCATAGCGTACATGTAGGTATGTACGGCAGGACCAAATCAGAGACATAGGTCGGAGCAAGCCCATGTAATGCTTTGTAGGTTAGCAGTAAAACCTTGAAATCAGCCCTTGTCTTGACAGGAAGCCAGTGTAGGGAGGCTAGCACTGGAGTAATATGATACATTTTTTGGGTTCTAGTCAGGATTCTAGCAGCCGTATTTAGCACTAACTGAAGTTTATTTTGTGCTTTATCCGGGTAGCTGGAAAGTAGAGTATTGCAGTAGTCTAACCTAGAAGTGACAAAAGCATGGATTCATTTTTCTGCATCATTTTTGGACAGAAAGTTTCTGCTTTTTGCAATGTTACGTAGATGGAAAAAAGCTGTCCTTGAAACAGTCTTGATATGTTCGTCAAAAGAGAGATCAGGGTCCAGAGTAACGCCGAGGTCCTTCACAGTTTTATTTGAGACGACTGTACAACCATTACTTGCCAGATTCAACAGAAGATCTCTTTGTTTCTTGGGACCTAGAAAAAGCATCTCTGTTTTGTCCGAGTTTAAAAGTAGAGTTTAAAAGTAGTGCAGCCATCCACTTCCTTATGTCTGAAACACAGGCTTCTAGCGAGGGCAATTTTGGGGCTTCACCATGTTTCATTGAAATGTACAGCTGTGTCATCCGCATAGCAGTGAAAGTTCACATTATGTTTTTGAATGACATCCCCAATCCCCAATAGATGGTTTGTCCTGTGGGTTTCGCCTGCCAAATCAGTTTTGTTATACTCACAGACGTTATGTTAACAGTGCTATAAACTTTAGAGTGTTTTCTATCCAAATCTACCAATTGTATGCATATCCTATCTTCTGGGCCTGAGTAGCAGGCAGTTTACTTTGGGCACGCTTTTCATCCGGACGTGAAAATACTGCCCCCTATCCCAAAGAGGTTTTAACAACCGTGCCACAGGTGCATGTTCATTAATTTATGGTTGATGGTTCATTGAACAAGCATGGAAAACAGGGTTTAAACCCTTTACAATGAAGGTCTGTGAAGTTATTTGGATTTTTACAAATCATCTTTGAAAGACAGGGTCCTGAAAAAGGGAGGAGTTTATATATACAGAACCAGTCCAAAAGTTTGGACATACCTACTCATTCAAGGGTTTTTCATTGTTTTTGCTATTTTCTACATTGTAGAATAATAGTGAAGACATCAAAACTATGAAATAACACATATGGAATCATGTAGTAACCAAAAAAGTGTTAAGTATTCAAATTTGAGATTCTTCAAAGTAGCCACACTTTGCCTTGATGATGGCTTTGCACACTCATGGCATTCTCTCAACCAGCTTCACGAGGTAAGATAAATGACAAATAATGATAGTAGAAAGCTTTGGAGCACCTTAAATTACATTTTGGGCAAAAACTCCATCATTCATTGAATCAGATGGCTCATTCATCACAAAACCCATTGATATTGCCAACAACTTTAGTGATTGGCAAGATTAGCAAACTTAGGCATGACATGCCAGAAACAAACGCTGACACTACACATCCAAGTATATCTGACCAAATTATGAAAGACAAGCATTGTAATTTTGACTTCCGTAAAGTAAGAGTGGAAGAGTTGAAAAAAATATGGTTGTCTATCAACAATGACAAGCCACTGGGTCTGACGACTTGGATGGGAAATTACTGAGGATCATAGCGTATGTATAAAACGTATAACTGGCTTAATTTTTCTGGACCCCAGGAAGAGTACTGTAGCTGCTGCCTTTGCAGTATTTAATGGGTATCCATAATGAATACAGTCGATGCTCGGCCCTCGACTTCCTGTAATCCATCAGCTCCTTTGTCTTGCTGATGTTGAGGGAGAGTTCAATCTGAGCCACTGGTTTAATCCCATTCTTTAACTTTATTTTGGGGTTGGGTTGAAGAAGCCAATCCAACATATAATTTGTTAACTTGTGGCCAAGTTAATATGATATTGAATTGTGTTTGGTTGTCAACGCAACCACTGATGGCACTGATGAAACTATCCAATCAAAATATAAATCTCCTTCAAATGTTGATATTTGGTTGCGTTGACAACCAAACACAATTTAATATCACAAAATATCATCACATTTTAAATAAAACCAGAGCTTGAAACTCGAGGCCCATTATATTGTCTATTTTTAGTTTAATTCTGGGTTGAATTGGAACAATAGCTGTTGATGACTTTGCAGATGTTATACAGGCTTGATGACATATGAGTGATAAAGTATGGTCACGTTTCATTTTGTCATGTATACTCCCCCTCCGGCCTCTAGGTCATCAGGCTGCTGATTATCCCGCACACCTGTCACCATCGTCTCGCGCACCTGCGCTTCATGACACTCACCTGGACTCCATCAATCAATCAATCAATCAAATGTATTTATAAAGCTCTTCTTACATCAGTTGATGACACTTAGTGACGTACAGAAACCCAGCCTAAAACCCCAACCAGCAAGCAATGCAGGTGTAGTAGCACGGTGGCTAGGAAACACTCCCTAGAAAGACCAGAGAAACTATCCATCGCCTCCTTGATTATCTTCCCTATATCTGTCACTCCCCTTGGTTCTTTCCTCAGGTGTTATTGACTCTGTTTTCATGTCGGTGCGTTGTTTGTGTTCATTGTTTATTTTCTTTATTGAAACACTCACTCCCTGAACTTGCTTCCCGACTCTCAACGCACCCGTTACACGTTTGATCTGTTAAACCTAGCCTTCGGAATGACTTCCATAGCATCAGTGAATCTATTTCGTTTTGAAGTGGAGCTCTCTCAGCAATCGTTCTCACAGCAATTGTTGTCGCGATAGCACATTGGTAACAGTCAGTGACAAAACATCATCGCTAAGAAGAGTTGGCTATGACCCGGATGGGAGTCCAAAGGGTAGATGCATAGTTTCTCCAGCAGGAGGTGCTGCCCAGCTGTTATATTTTTCTGATAGTGGATATAACGTTGAAGATCTGACGTTGTTTTAAAAGGTACAAATTCAACATATTTAATTTGAGTTTTGTCTCTGTTGAAATTTGGTTATGATGACATAATCCTGTGGTTGAAATTTCACCCTCAAAACAACAGTTGATAACTTTTTTTAAATCCAATGTATTTTCCAAGTAGATTCCACGTCACAATATGTTGACAAATTAAGTGAGCAAAATATTGATTGAACCAGTTTGTTCCCAGTGGGTAATTTATACAGATATAGGATCTTAATTTGTTCACTATATTGCAGGAGAACTGCAGGACATGTTTTACTTGCAGTGTATTGAGGTTCATAATTTCCACTTAGACATTTCAGAATTGATTTTCCCTTACGAAAAATGTATCAAACCTTACAAACATGTCCATTAATTATAATACACATAATAATTCACAATTCCTGTTGCTGCAGAATTATTTTCCTGCTGTAGCAAACTGGCTCAAATTAACATCTGACATCTGGACATATTTTCTCCAGATAGCAGATGATCAAGTTGTTCTCAATCTCCCCCCTATGAAAGTCATGGCGTTGAAGAAAAAAAGTTGCCATTCAGGCCACAGCAGATTAAAGTCATTTGAGAGTTAATATCAGTCTGGGAACTGGATCCAGTTCTATCTCGTCAGGATTTACAAAATTATTTTTGAAAGAATCTAAATATACTGTGGAAAACCTGAAAGACTGACTCATTAACACTGAGATGTAAAGAAATAGTGAACACAAAACTCTTCTGAGATGACTTAAAACACCAAAAAGAGAGTGGAGATCTCCCAGTTCTGATGGTTGCCTTCCCAGGAGACAGTAATTTGGAGGATAGATGGGGTGGAATACCATAGCACATAAAAGTCCCCCGGCCTCCCACTGTTTCTCACTACAGTCTCTGACAGAACAAATAAGAACTGGTTGCCATGCAATGGAATTTTATTAGAAAACTTTTGTGCGAGGAATAGATTATTTGACATAGAATTGACTCTCCTCTCACAGAGGCTTTATAGTGCAGTACATTTCAGGTGAAAAAGGTGAGTGAATAATGGTAATGGGGTCTGGTATAACAGTAGTCGAACAATGAATGGCTTGTTATTCACTTTCCCAACAATTAGATTATTGACTTTGGAAATAACATGCTTAAATCAGGACATCCTTTGGTTTGACGTTTGAGTGTTCAGGGTCCCAAGTTTAATTTTGTCAGACCATCATCATCATCACTCACTGTGGTTGTTCATTCCTCCAGAGGTACCATATTCTTATCTTCACATACTGTGGAATTCTTCTCTTCACATACTGTGGAATTCTTCTCTTCACATACTGTGGAATTCTTCTCTTCACATACTGTGGAATTCTTCTCTTCACATACTGTGGAATTCTTATCTTCACATACTGTGGAATTCTTCTCTTCACATACTGTGGAATTCTTCTCTTCACATACTGTGGAATTCTTATCTTCACATACTGTGGAATTCTTATCTTCACATACTGTGGAATTCTTCTCTGCACATACTGTGGAATTCTTATCTTCACATACTGTGGAATTCTTCTCTTCACATACTGTGGAATTCTTCTCTTCACATACTGTGGAATTCTTCTCATCACATACTGTGGAATTCTTCTCTTCACATACTGTGGAATTCTTATCTTCACATACTGTAACGGCATTCAGAGGTGGAAGAAGGATCGAACCAAAGTGGTAAGTGTTCATGATGTTTTATTCAAAACGAACGGAACACTGAAATACAAAACAATAAACGATGTGAACAAAACCGAAACAGTACCGTGTGGCCCAAACACTCACACGGAAACAAACACCCACAAACCAACAGTGAAACCCAGGCTACCTAAGTATGATTCTCAATCAGAGACAACTAACGACACCTGCCTCTGATTGAGAACCATACTAGGCCGAACACAAAAACCAACATAGAAAAACAAACATAGACTGCCCACCCCAACTCACGCCCTGAATAAAATAACAGAACTATGGTCAGAACGTGACACATACTCTGGAATTCTAATCTTCACATTGCCAAAACCTCATCTTCCCTCTATGTCTTCAGACGGAGACTGGGGGTCAGCCTGATGAACCCAATAATCCCCTCCATGTAACTCACATTCACACATAATCAAACATGTTTTTTCTTGTATACAGAGTATATCAATTATAATTCATATGCTTTGTTTAACTGATTGAACATACCTTTTTTTGTACTTGTTTGTTTTAATAACAGCTTTTTTTTGGATTCCAACCTCACCTGCACACCGTTTTTACCAGGTTTTTTTATCTGTACTGTTTTGTCTTTCACTTATGTTCTTTGTTGTGAATAAATAAAAACCTTAAACCTCTGTCTCTATCACTCACTGTGCTGGTTCATTCCTCCGTCTCTACCACTCACTGGCTTTGTTTCAGAGTGTGTGACTATTTCGTGCATCCCAGCTCCACAACAAGAAATCTGATTCATTTTGAGCAACAGCTTTTGCTTCACGCTCTGATTTAACTGGCCTGCACTATGTCACAACCACTGAGAAACATTGGATTATGTGGATTATTCAGCATCAGGGATGTCCGTTTCTAGTTGATTACGGTCATAAAGAGCGCTGACATGCGCCAAGGCTCTGGTTTAATGAAAAGAAAAGGGCTGGCGAGGAGCCTGTGTTTTTAGCACTCCTCAAAGTCCTGAGAAACTCACGTCTGTCCCGGAGCAAGGCCAGAAAGACATGGGGAGTGAAAAACCCCCCAGTGGGTTCTAACCAGGCCAGCTCCCCCTTAGCGCTGGGTGGAAAAGAACAGGACAACCAGGAGCCGGAAGATGGAGAAAGCTTTGCCAAAGTGTTGCTTCCCATGTCAGCGCCTCTGTGCTTCCCAGGGCTA